>NW_024750852.1:1046361-1103861 GCF_018991925.1 Homarus americanus
ACGGATTGTGCTCGTTAACCGAGGGACTACTGTACTAATAAATGTTGGAGGTGTGTGTATCGCCTCCCTGCCAGCACCTTGCCTCCCTCCAACTCGCAGTGTCTCACACAAAAGATTTTATGTATGATGTGGTGTTGTTGAGGTATTAATTAATGAATAATAAATAATATTGTATTGTTAATGACAGTACAGTAGTTTGATGAATAGTAGTGACAATTGTAGTACGCTGCTATTCTTCAAACGTCTATCATTGACAATGCAATATTGCTTTTTTATTAATACCACAACATCACACCCAGACACCTAAACACCCCCTATATTGTATGAAATAAATTTATGTGTGGTTAACTGTGGTGGTGAATTAAAAGATCAGCTGTTGTAGAGCTTAGCGCTGGGCAACACTGGTGCATGTCATCACTCCTTTCCACTCCATCTCTCTAATCACCCACAGCTTTCAGCTTTCGCACTCCACATTTTAAATCTTATATAACAATGTTGAAGGGATACAATGTGATAAGTGTAAGTATTAAAAAATACTGTATTTTAGCTTTCCTGTAAATTCAAGATATCTTCAGGTCCTGAGACCTACTAATCCCCCACCCAACAGTGGGTGACTTGACATTGTATCAGGTCAGTAATATGAGACCTCCACCTGACATTCTGTCAGGTCAGGTCAGTTACATGAGATCTACTAATCCACCACAGCTGGATTTGCTCTAACACACAGTTTCATTCACGACCATATCATTTAGATTTTTAGTTTAGACTCTTGGAAAACTCCCCAGCACACAAAAACATTACGAGGTTGTGGGCTAGTGTTTATCTGTGCAAGATGCACAGCTTAGACACTCGGAAAGTTTCTCCAGAAACCGGAAATATTTCCGGGGATGGGGGATTTTTCCTGGTTTGAGAAAGTCATCTGGTTACCCAGAAATCTCTCATCCCCGGAAGTGCTCTGCACCAATTGTTCCGGCTAATGGGGATATCACTGTGTGTGTAATGTCAAGTTCTAAGAAATGTGATCCTTACTAATAATGAGGTTGAGAATAAAACCTGCAAATATTATTTAATCCTTTATTATATACACTGGCATAAAAAATATATATTTTGTACGTAAATAATGTTCCTTGTATAAATTTTTCCCAGGTGTCTTGTAGTTTTTTACAACTGTTTACTTAGCTTGAGCTTCTTTCCAGAATAACTTTATGGCAGGATGACCTTTCTTAGTCACCACCATTGTTCTCTGCTTTTCATCGGAGTATATAAGAACACCTTTACTGGAGGCAAAGTTGGACAACAGGGAGAAGTCATGAACAGACATGAAATCCTTATAGAGAACACCTTCATTGAATTCTAAGCGTTCCCTCTCCAATTCCCACAGCTTTATCTGCCAAAAGAAAACTGGATTAGAAAAAAATAAATTTACTGCTTTAGCTTCACAATCTGTGTAACTGTGATCACACGTGTTACAAAAGTAAACACTGTTCATCATCTCATTCTCAAAGTAATAAATAATTAACAAGTCTGATTTAAAAATTTTACACACCTATTGATGGAAGTCCATTTCTCAGTTAAACATTTGTTAATTGTCACATACACTCACAACAACTTATAACATATCAGCTAAGTGTAAGCTTATATCTATGACCCATTTAAACCTACACATAGAGTATTAATTCTTTTAGCTTTATTTCTCATTAAAATAAAATATTTTATCTTCAGTCAACTGCTAAAATTCTGTGTACAGTATGCAACTACAGCATATCAAAATTATAAGGAACTTATTTGTATAAGTGTGTGAAAGCCTAAGGTAACAGATGGATAACTACAGTACTGTACAGGGAATAATTTTTGTTTTGTTTTCAAGATCATGATTCAAGGGTCTGATCCCGTGCAAGACAAGCCAACAATATAAAAATTCTCTATTTACTTGATCTGCCACTGTACGTGGAACAACTGGATTGTTCTTGAACATCTGCGGGTGACAATGCTGCCTCAGGAAACTTATAATTTGCTCGGCCCCTATACCCTTCAGGAGAGCACGTCGCACACTGCCACGAGAGACACTTGTCACCACCATGTTGGGGAATCTGTAAGTCCATACAAGGAAACTGAAATAATATGTACTATATTTTGTATTTGTACACCTAAAATACTCCAAACACCGGGTACATTTAATGTTTACTACTTTAACAGAAGTCCTCTATATTCTGTCTTTACCATTTTGGCTACAGAAATGGCAATCCTCTGTAACACCTGTTTTCATTGTTGTATCTGTTGATTATTGTATAATCCAGAATTAATTCACTTTGCCAGTTGCAATGTCATATCTATTAAGAATTATGATAATTTCCCTAAGCTTAGAGTACTACTACATGATGCATTAATTCTCAGTGAGATCAGTTTCTTAATATAAGCTAATGAACTCTGAAGACTCAACATCATCATCATTAACAAGAAGCTCCAAAAGATACAGAGGATTATATTCAATTTACATTCAAATTGTTGAAATAAAAATTCATGAAACTTGAAAAGATTTTTGTTTCTGGACAAACCCTTCCTTACCTTCCTTCTATATCCGAGAAAATGGAAAGAAGTGCTATTTGGAGCTCTGAGACAGTGTAGGCATATATCCGGTAGTTTGTTTCAATCACTAAGTAACCCTGCTTAGGAACATCAATGTTGCCCTGAAAAGAAGACATAATCTGATATTGGCATGTGTTCACTTACTATTTATTATCAGGAATGATTTTGGTGATTCTTATTGTACTGCGCACATCATTGTCATTCCTAAAAACCCACTTTAATTCATATTACGCTACATAACATTCAAATCCACAGCGCTTGTAGAATCTCAGGAGAGACGTGTTTTTCCCATCCGTTTTACACTCAGGATCACTCCCAATAAGTCCCGCCTTCGAACACAGTCATCACTACGTTTATTCCACTCTCTACTGGCAAACGCCATCTTGAATTAGTCTGTGTAAATCAACTTTAGTAATTCGCCAGACCTTTGACAACTGAGGGTCATCCTTGAAAGAGTAACAGTTAGATTGTTTGTAATTTCTGTCATTGCGTGAGTAGCGATCGCTGGCAACTCGGGGGTATATAAACCAGTGCGAGGCGGGAGGAATAAACCTCCCGTATCACCTTTCACCTTCGTTCTCAGGTATGTTCTGTGTTTATAACCATTCAGTTTGATTCAGTCTATTGTAGTGAATATCAGCGTTCATGCTTTAACAGTGGAATTGTCATTCACCCAGTGTAAGAAGTAATATAACGTAAATATGTCTGTCGTTCCCAGACAAGAAGATTTGTTTGTAACCCACCATGCTTCCCAAAAACCTCCCATATCACCTTTCACCTTCGTTCTCAGATCGACGGTGGGCTTAATTGAAACCCACCGGTCGTTCGGAGCCGGTGGATACCCAGCAGTGGTCAATATATGAGTGATGGCACTGATTCGGCACGATTAATCGGCTCCACTCTACCTCGTGGGCCGAGGGCCCCAGACCCGCCTCGTGTCGGAGTGTAACCGACCACAACAGCAGTCATCAGTGTTAGAGGCACCAGTGCTATACCCTGGGACTTGCCTTGGAGTTATGTTCCACATTTTCGTTGTACTGTATGTGTTTGTTAATAATTACCCCATGTTGGGTAGTGGACCCATGTCGGTGTTTGTATCAGTATTAGTGTGTTGTGAGTGCATCTCCTATACCCTACCAACGGTCTGTGAAGCATCATATGCCAGTTGGTCTTATAACTGGATGTAATGAGAAATACCTAGGAATGTGGGAGAAGTAAAGTAATCTGCAAGGAGTTGCCATGTAACTATGTATTGTGAGTAGGGACAAGGAACTGGTCCTGCTATGTAATGTAATGTGACACCAGTAAGAGTGTGCACGGTAAGAGTGTAATATCTGGGTAATTGCTGTTGAGTAAATAAGAAAATAAGGAAACAAGTAAATAAGAAATACGGAGTGCAATGAGCCCACCAGTTGAACCTTGTAGTTATATGTTAATAATATCTCTTTTCCCCTTTGATTTTATATTAATAATCTTGTTCAATGAGTATTTTAGGAGTATTCATTTCTCCCACAGTAATTACCTTTATTTCCGTCCAAGTGACCCTGATATCAGAATTACACTACCCATGTGCCTAGACCATCGACATGCAACCAAACAGAACTGAGGTTAGGTAGTACCAAAAATGAACTGAAGTAAGTAGAAGGAACATTTGAAAGAACTAAGACATGTTGTGGTTTCACCCTTCTTTCCCCTTATCGATCTGGTCAATGAAAAACCTAACCCAATGCCTAGTCCACTCTACCCGCTACCTAACGAGTTACATACTGTCCAGAGAGGGTCTGGTGACAGCGACCCTTAGAAATTAAGATTAGATTTAAGTATTTCCCCTTAGAATTAGTGACCCCAGTCTGGCAGTATATTGTGTTACAATTATAAAACACAACACATTAAAAGCCGAGCTGAGTAATGTACTCTTGTTCAGCATGCACCGGCACCTGATCACACAAACGAGCAATTTGCTAAATTAAAAAAATTTAAATCGAGGTTATTAACACCTACTGCTGTGCCCTGTTTGTTTACAAAACTGACAATCACTTGCTTGACAACAATTATTTCCAGTTTCGGAATAATCAGAGATACAACTTAAGACACTCAGAGCTACTAAGACCATCCCCCTCCCCCCACACACTCCTCTCAGTCCCATACCTACTTAAAATATCAAGGTGTGAAGGTGTGGAACAACTTACCCCCACCTGTCACAGCAAAGACTACGCTCCCTTCCTTTAAATCATCTCTGAAAAAATATCTATTGTCTTAAGTACTAATATTTTTGGTAATACTTACTTTATATTCCTGCTTTTATTGTACCACTAAAACCGTTTTATCAGAAATTGCCATGTAGATACGTAGATAGAAATTACCAACGCAATAAATATATTTGCCAACTAGACATAATCCTGACAGCTCTGTCCTCTTGTTCAACCTTAATACAACCCATGTTGTACTGCTTCCTTCATCATATTTATGTTTTCATTTCCACTGTAAATTATGTATATAATTTTAATATAAATGTAAAAAATAATTAAAATAAATAAATATCGAAGTGATAACCGTGGTAACATTCTGATATGTTCTTATTACCACCATGCTGTGTGTACTATTCCAGATGATACTAAATGTTACATAATACAGGTTGTACCTCTCTAGTCCGGCAACCTCGGGACCTGACCGGTGCCGGACCATGGAAATTGCCGGACCATGGAAATTCACCCTTTTCCTGGATAGATAGTGACTTGTGCTTATGCTTGGAAGCACAAGCACCACTTTCTCTGCATCATGGTCTCTTTGAAGACATATTGAAGGGTTAAATGTCGTATAGTAGCGTCTCAAATTTCGCGAGTTTTTAATTCTTAACGTATTTTATTGGAACACAAAAAAATAAATAAATAAAAATTTTGACGGAGGAAACTTGAATTTCGACGGGTTTGAACTGCCCGCCAACGTGCATAATCGTGTAAACAGCGTCATTTCTCTGATGTACAAAAGATTCATTATTGTTTATTATTGAATGTCTTTTTTATTGAATTAATGTTTATGTGTGCAAAATGAGCAATACAATTCATTAATAATACGTAGAATATTAAAATACATGAGGAAATGAGACAGCATTGTTTTCGTTGATTACAAAACCAGTGACTGACTGGTTCTACATATAAAACTGAAGAAAATAAGACCTTGGTTGTAGCTGTAGTAAAACTAATATGGTTGTTTTAAGTAATGTTATTTAATGTTAATAAATGGAACAATAGCAGTAGCTAACGATAATGGTGAAGAAAAAAGAGAGATCGCGTATGTAAGTGCGCATGCGCACACGTGAAAACATATCGTCATTACTTTGCATAAGAATATGAAAGAAACACTTATTTACTGTTCATATATATTTTAATTAATGTTTCTGAATTTGTTTTTATTGAATTAATGTTTGTGTGTGCAATATTAGAGGAGACGAGACGGCTGCCGGCATTGTTTATGTTAAAGCTTACAAAACCAGTGACTGATTGGTTCTACATATAAAACTGAGAAAATAAAACCCTGATTTTAGCTGTAGTAAAATTAATGTAAAAAAATTAATATGGTTGTTTGAAGTACCTGTAATGTAATTTAATGTTAATAAATGGAACAATATAAGTAGCTCACCATTAATGGTAAAAAAAAAGTGAGACTGCGCGTATGTAAGTGCGCACATGTGAAAACATATCGTCATTACTCTACATAAGAATATGAAAGCAACACATATTTACTGCTCATATATATTGAAAGGTTAAATGTTGTACTCTGTATAGACAAGCAGAGAGAGAGAGAGAGAGAGAGCAGCCGAACTGACGGATGTAAACAAACCTTAATTTCCTGCGGCTTTGTTTTTTTTTGTTTTTTTACGGGAATTAGCCCACCCGGGCATAGATCACTGACCCACATTGGGGTCTGAGGAGCAAAAATTTAATACTCCTGTAATAATAATAATAATTCAGATAAGTTAAAAAAAAAAAAAAAAAAAGCTGCCTATCTACCTATTGGACAAACTAAAATCGTTCCGGACCACAGGAGTTTCCGGACCACAGAATGCCGGACTTGAGATAAATGTACAGTATATATCAGGTGCCTACAAGAGAGCTCAGGCTCTCAACTGGCTCAGCCATGCTAATATTATAATCTTTAATCGACTCTGTATCTGTGTTCTTCTGGCTAAACAATATCAATATTTTGCCCAATCCTTGGATCATGCTCTTACAGACCCCACAGTTTATAAATGTTAACAAATGCAAATCAATTGCACCTTTGGTGAAAATGGGGTTTCATTTGAGGGTCTTAAAATATTACCTTAAAATTCAATCAATTCCCTTAAATACTAATACCGTACCCTGTACTTCTTTGACATAATCAAACTCTGCCCTAATGGGATCAGTCTTATGGAGCCCAAAGCTTTGGGTTACATCTTCATTTACATTAAAATCACATCTTATTAGGTCCTAATAGTCCCTGATTAATGACACAAAGATGTTAGTAGTAAATCTTCATTTTCTATCACAATTATTGTACAGTAGATCTTATCAGAATGTGGGACCCACTGAATGTCATGCTCAGATGAGCCACCTTATTTTCACCTAAAGTTTGGTACCAACATTAATTTTCCATTAAAACTGGCATATATTAGGAAATAAGACACATTAATAGCACACTTGTATACAGTATAATCAAGATCAATTGGATCCTTATGAGGAAAGCACTAAAAAAATTCTAAAAAACGTTTCTATCTCTCCTCTCTCTCTCTATGTGCACATATTATACCAGGTAGGCTCAGTAAAGTGACCTATGTTTGGGCTGTTGACTGTTGAAACATGGACTGGGTGGCACTACAATCTAAGTTATTCTCAAGAATTTACAAGAAAACACCAAAGATTTATTTTTAGAAAACATCTACAAGGTTGGAGTAATTTGTTGCGTATACAGGACAGTATAGTCTGCATTTACGCGGTTTTTGTTTACGCATTTGGTCATTTACACGGCACCTTGCCAGAATGAAATGTTTTAATTATGCGGTAAATTTCATCATTTACACGGGTGAAGTATAATTTGTTTATTTACTGAAGATATTTGTTTTTAGCTCATAAAATTCATGGCATTTTTTTTTTTTACGGGTATTACCCCACCCAGACACAGGTCACCGATCCACATCAGGGCCCGGGGGGCAAAAACGTAATAACAATAACAATAATAATAATAATAATAATAATAATAATAATAATAATATTAATAATAAAAATAATAATAATTCAGATAAGTAAAATTTATAATAAAAATAAAAATAAAATAATGATAACAATAATAATACTGAAAATGCTGCAATAATAATAAGGAACCATAAAGAAATTAAAAAAAAGATCATTAGAGAGAAACGATATATGTATGTTGTGTTGTCAATAGCAAGAGAAACAATTGAGACCCCACAATTGTGTGTAAATGAGGCAGAAAGTCAGATAAGCAACCTGGGACTTGGTCACAATTTTTGCAATGACATATAGCAGCAGGGTCTACCATTAGACAACACATTATGCTTCCAATATCTTCCCAGGCGGTAGAAATTACCCAGCCACAATATGATTTACATTGCTGGAATTCTTATAACATGGTGATTAATTTAAATATAAACATCCTAAAATTTGCATTAGGCATACAAATTTTGGATGTAATTTAAGAATTTTATTAGAAAGAGCAAAAATTTTATCTTTTGTGTAAAATATATGACGTTTACTGTATATTCAAATTATTGGCAATCTTGCAAGGAATCCAGCAATGTCAATTATATTATCCTAACTTTAGTCTGAGGTATTATTTATTACTAAACATGTAAGCCTAATGTTTTTCCCCAAACATTTCTCTGGTAGGGAGGGAAGGTGGGGGTAGGGAGGGAAGGTGGGGGTAGGGAGGGACCCAGCGAACGTGGGAAGATTGACAGATATTGTCTGGGTGAAGTATAATTTGTTTATTTACTGAAGATATTTGTTTTTAGCTCATAAAATTCATAGAAATTACCTGGCCAGAATATAATTTACATTGCTGGAATTCTTATAAGATGGTGATTAATTTAAATACAAATTTTAGATGTACATGATTTAAGAATTTTATTAGAAAAAGCAAAAATTTTATCTTTTGTACAATATATATGACGTTTATATTCAAATTATTGGCAGTCTTGCAAGAAATCCAGCAATGTCAATTATATTATCCTAACTTTAGTCTGAGGTATTATTTATTACTAAATATGTAAGCCTAGTGTTTTTCCCCAAACATTTCTTAGAGAGGGAGGAGCCAGCGAGCGTGGGAAGAGGTGGGGGAGTTGAGTCCATTACTTGAATGAACATTAACCGGGCGACTGTATTTCTCTTAAATATTAATTGCATGTGCATACTATCATAAAATTAAGATGTCATTTTTACTACAACATAGGTAGTGTCGGAAAAAGTGGAGTTTGGGGGTTAAGCCCAGTCTCTATTTCAATTAATCCCATATGTTCTGTTATTTCATTTACGCGTTTCTCGTTTTACTCGGACCTCCACGGGTTCAATTGACCGCGTAAATGCAGACTATACTGTACTTGACTGAGGTGTGAGGGATGTTATTTTTTCTCTGTACAGCTCTAGAAGATATTGTTGTTTTTCCAGTTCATCAACTGCCAGGCATTGTCAAGTTCAACAACATCTAGCAACTAAATTTTTTCAGTACCTAATGAGCCATACATTCACTTCACAATGAATTAAGATTATCTTTGATTTGTGTCATTTCTTTAATTTGTAATTTATTATCTTTTCTTAATTTCCTCCTATTTTCTCCTATTCAGTATACTGTATACTTATAGGAAACTTCCCTCTCCTTTTTTTTCACCTACAATTAAATTTCAAGAAGTAAATATAGTAATGGCTGCTTTAACTTATAAATAGTACCGTAAAGCCTGTCATGGGAAATTTTTTCAGCAAATGGCAAGCATTCCTAGTGAGCATACCCAAACCTAAAATGGTATAAAAATGGTGAGTAACAAAAGTTGAGGATATTATTGAAGAAACCTTAAGATAGATAGGAGGGAGGGGAATGGTACATGTATAGTGAAAGACAAGAACAAAAAATAAACTAATACTGTAAGGGCAGATCATTCATGATAAAATGATTGACACAGTGATTATGATTATAAGAAGCTCGCACCTTATTCTGTCCAGCAGTGATGTTGAGCGCTAATCTTGTAGGATAAAATCTGCCAGAACTTCGTTTGCGTAAGTATACCAGACCAAATTCCCGAAGATGTTGAAGGAAAGTTAAGAGCTCATTGTCCATACCCTCCATGCTGTAATCCTGAAACATTCATACATACATTTCTATCTGTATATTACAGAACATTAAGAAGTAGAAACACTAAACATGACATATCATCTGGGGTAGAAGTGGAATTCTCAAGTATTTGGTCAGTCAATACTGAAACTTGGTCTGTGTTATAACACACTGTAGCCCACTAAATGTTGTATCAACACACACACTGTAGCATACTAAGTGTTATAACAACACACACTGTAGCCCACCAAATGTTGTATCAACACACACACTGTAGCATACTAAGTGTTATAACAACACACACTGTAGCCCACCAAATGTTGTATCAACACACACACTGTAGCATACTAAGTGTTATAACAACACACACTGTAGCCCACTAAACGTTGTATCAACACACACACTGTAGCATACTAAGTGTTATAACAACACACACTGTAGCCCACTAAATGTTGTATCAACACACACAATGAAGTACAGTATACTAAGTGTTATAACAACACACACTGTAGCATACTAGGTGTTATAACAACACACACTGTAGCCCACTAAATGTTGTATCAGCACACACAATGAAGTACAGTATACTAAGTGTTATAACAACACACACTGTAGCATACTAGGTGTTATAACAACACACACTGTAGCCCACTAAATGTTGTATCAGCACACACAATGAAGTACAGTATACTAAGTGTTATAACAACACACACTGTAGCATACTAGGTGTTATAACAACACACACTGTAGCAGACTAGGTGTTATAACAACACACACTAGCATACTAAGTGTTATAACACACACTGTAGCATACTAAGTGTTATAGCAACACACACTGTAGCAGACTAAGTGTTATAGCAACACACATTGTGTGCCTCCACGAGCCCACGCATACAATCACTTGCCCCACACACCCATGCTCTTACTTTTTCTTATTTTATAGTTTTATATTATATTTTCTTTATTTCTAAGCCACATTTAAGTATTGTAATGATTTTCCACACCTTTTATAGTTTCATTACATGTAAAAATGGCAACATGCCATCTCCACAGAAGTTATTCCTCGTTATCCCTCATTTAGTGATAATTCAGTTAACATTAGGTTTTCAGGAATGCATCCCCATCATTAAACAAGGGATACCTGTGCACTTATTAAAATTATAAAGGTTAGGCCAAAAATAATAACATTAGGTGTAATATCTTCTACAGGTTGTATCTCTCTAGTCCGGCAACCTCGGGACCTGACCGGTGCCGGACCATGGAAATTCACCCTTTTCCTGGATAGATAGTGACTTGGCTTGGAAGCACTAGCACCACTTTCTCTGCTTCATGGTCTCTTTGAAGACATATTGAAGGGTTAAATGTCGTACAGTAGCTTCTCAAATTTCGCGAGTTCTTAATTAGACGTTTTCTATTTGAACACAAAAAAAAACAACACATTTAAAAATTTTGACGGCGGAAAGTCGAATTTCGACGGGTTTGAACGGCCCACCAACGTTCAGACGACGTGCACAATCTGTACACAGCGTCATTTCTCTTATGTACAAAAGATTCATTATTGTTTATTACTTTAAGTCTTTTTGATTGAATTAATGTTTGTGTGTGCAAAATGAGCAATACAATTCATTAATAATACATAGAATATTAAAACAAGAGGAAATGAGACAGCATTGTTTTCGTTGATTACAAAACCAGTGACTGACTGGTTCTACATATAAAACTGAAGAAAATAAGACCCTGATTGTAGCTGTAGTAAAATTAATATGGTTATTTTAAGTACTGTAATGTTATTTAATGTAAATAAATGGAACAATAGAAGTAGCTAACGATAATGGTAAAGAAAAAAGAGAGATCGCGTATGTAAGTGCGCATGCGCACACGTGAAAACATATTGTCATTACTTTACATAAGAATATGAAAGCAACACTTATTTATTGTTCATATATATTTTAATTAATGTTTCTGAATTTGTTTTTATTGAATTAATGTTTGTGTGTGCAAAATTAACAATACAATTTATTAATAATACGTGGAATATTAGAGGAGACGAGACGGCTGCCGGCATTGTTTATGTTAAAGCTTACAAAACCAGTGACTGATTGGTTCTACATATAAAACTGAGAAAATAAAACCCTGATTTTAGCTGTAGTAAAATTAATGTAAAAAAATTAATATGGTTGTTTGAGGTACCTGTAATGTTATTTAATGTTAATAAATGGAACAATATAAGTAGCTAACCATTAATGGTAAAAAAAAAGTGAGACTGTGCGTATGTAAGTGCGCACATGTGAAAACATATCGTCATTACTCGACATAAGAATATGAAAGCAACACTTATTTACTGCTCATATATATTGAAAGGTTAAATGTTGTACTCTTGTATAAACAAGGAGAGAGAGAGAGCAGCAGAACTGACGGATGTAAACAAACCTTAATTTCCCGCGGCTTTGTTGTTGTTTTTTTTACGGGGATTAGCCCACACGGGCATAGATCACTGACCCACATTGGGGCCTGAGGGGCAAAAATTGAATACTCCTGTAATAATAATAATAATAATTCAGATAAAAAAAAAAAAAAACCTGCCTATCTACCTATTGGACAAACTAAAATCGTTCCGGACCACGGGAGTTTCTGGACCACAGAATGCCAGACTAGAGAGGCACAACCTGCAATAAGAAATAAGACCACCAATAAAAACAATAAAATAAATTGTACATACAACTCACCTTGCCAAGAATTGAGAAAGAGAGTTTGAAAAGGAATGTGAGGCAGGCCACAAGGCTCAGACCTCGCTCCGTCACAGTCTCTAAATACTTCAAAATGAAGAACCAAACTTGAGAGGCCGTGTCAAGAAGTAAAAACTGGAAGCCTGAACTTGTTATCTGCATATTGTCTGATTCATCACTGCTGTAAATATCATGCAATACAATAACATAACAAAATCCCTCATAAAAAGACCACAGTATAGTATTACCCCTCCATACCAAACTTCGCTATACAGTAGGGTCTCAAAGTACAGGTAACCAGAGTACGCAACCCCGTTTATACTAGGTTGATCCCCTGTTAAGCCCTTGCGCGAGCTAATCCACCCAGCACCTCTCGCTGCCTTTAGCTCTATCGCGTGAGAATAGTCTCCCCCCACCCAGTGTCCCTCTTATTTATCAAACTTCATAATCATATATTTTTTTCATAATTTAAACATTTATTGTACTTATTCAATTATCCATTTTGATGGTGCAGCTGGTTGGGCTTATTGCCAGAAGGGGCTGCCGAAATATATTATGACCATGATAATAATCTCACTAGCTAGTTCATGAGCCTCAAACCGCATCTCACCGAGGCATCACCCAAGTGTGCCTCTCTTTCTCTTGCTCTGGTTCCATCAACATCTCCCAGGCATGTGCGCTCGTAAAGTTTTCTCTATTGTCGAATTTTACCGTAATCATAGTACCCTAAGAGGAAATTTAGTAGCAGAGCTCATAGTGGTGATAGTGGGACACATAAAAAAGCACATACTGTGAGAAGTTTTGAAGAACAAGTCAAGATATTGGACTTATTAAGGAGTGGCGTATCTAATTGAAGTTGCACGTCAGTTCCACATGAATAAGTCATCCGTGCGCTCCATCAAATGTCGTGAAAACGAGATACGCAAAGTCGTTCTGATTCTTCTTCTATAAAATTTATATTTATAAAATTTATATTTATAATACTTATGCACATACATTTATCATTTAAGTTTTTTTTATTCTGTACAGGGTACATGGTTTGTGAGAGTTCATGCAGTTGTCTACTATGGGAAGGGTTACTCTAGAATAGAAAACAGGTTTTATGTACTGTATATATACAGGGGAGACCCAAATATAAGTGAAATTTTTTTCTTACGCAAGGCTTCCAGAATGTAACCCTTGCGTACTTTGAAACCCTACTCTATATCGAACCCCTCTTCAAATATCTCAACAAGAACAATATAATACTGTAATACAATACTCTAATGTGACTTGCAAATAAAGAGAATATTATATAAAACCATAAATAAGAAAAATGAGGAGTGGGAAGTTAATTCTGTGTGGTTGAGAAGGTAGGAAAGGTTAGTTGGTGGCTGGTCTGACCGGAATATTCCCCTTCTGGCCCTGCACCCCCTTTAAATGAAAGCAAGTTATTTCACCATAATACTGTACCCATATTACAAGGGTGGCCAGAATTGCATAACCTAAGAGCCACACACGATAATTTTTGTGTCTTCGTAAATATTTGGCCAAAACAGGGAGGAAAATCTGTAAAAAGTCTTGTGTTACAAAACTATATATTATATAAGAAAGAAATCCATTATTGTGACAATTTATCTGGGCTAAAAATACCTTTTTCTCATATATACCAAATTTTTGGATGAGCTTTTCAGATTCGCTTTATACAAAAAACTCCCTATATACCTAACTGGTTGTTTACCAATTATTTTGATATGAGAGGTAATACTGTATAACTATGATAAACATTCTTATCCACAGAACTACTGGATGAATCAGACAGGCTCTTCATAACCATCTCTGTACACCTTTGCAAATTCTTCACTGAAAAACTTTGTACTCCTTTATCCTCACTTGAAATACACAAATGAGTGACAAACATGTAAAAAAGTGATTAAAGTGAGTGAATCATTTGAAAGATATAAATGAAATATTTTTTGTGGGAAAAATGTATCATACATGCCTTTCAATAAGACCTGCATGAAGCAGAGTGCGCATGGCATCTCGGGAGATGGCTGTTTGACCCTGGCCTGGCTGCACAAGAAACTGAAGAACACTTTCCCATCTATCCATCGCATATTTGTCTAGAAACTCAACATCTCGTTGATGTGGATCTGAATCTAAAGCAGCAGACATGGTCCATGGTTTTCCCCTGACAAGAGAAAATAATAATACTGTAATAATAGGGATAATGTTTATTAGTAGGTGTATATTTCTTAACTTCAGTATGGAACTGAGTAGATAAGAGTTAATGAACATCTCACACCAATGACCCAATAGATAAGGTCAAAAGTTTAGTGCATCAGAGTACAGTATAAAGTTATATACAGTACACTTCTGCCATTCATTCAACTTAATATCTGAAATAATAATAGAACATTAATTTAAAAAATATATACAGTATTTACTAACAGTATTTAAAACACTGGAATTCTTCACTATATTTCAAAATGAGAATATATTTTCACACTCACAAGTCATTTTCCAAGTTGCAAATGGTAGCCCAAAACAAGAGAAGCATTCACCAGCATTTATTCATTCTTGGTACCTTAGGAGATCAGTTTTCCTATGGTGTCTCTCTTCCACAAGGTCCCACATTATGTGAACACAGTACTGTATACATCTTCAAATTATTAGTAATCATTTAGGCATATTCTCATACGTACATACACTTTCAGCACCTGATTATCATTTAAAATCACCCCTTGATTTTCAACACTCAAATGAGGCATGTGAACTACCAAGCCAAAAAAGAATAAAAAAATATCACAGAGTAGTACAAATCAATGCTTATTTGTGTCCTACTGACCAAGAAAGGGGTCTTGACATACAAAGTACAATAGGTGAAGTGGGCATACTAATTTTAGCACATCCAAACAGGTCTAATTTTCCTCCAAAATCTTCTGTGGTGTTATTTACTTCTACTTCAATATTGGAAAGGCGTATCCTTTTTAATTCTTGGCATTTTCAAACAATATGATTTTTTGTTTTTGGTCTGGCACCAAGTAGAAATACAGTAAGTGGAACTTTTATCAGATCAAATGGTATAACCAATAAGGAACTCAGTTAGATAGGATGCAAGAATGAAAATTGGATAACGGTATCTCAGTTAAAACTACTGTACCTACATACAAAGTCAAGATTACAATAAATATCCTACCAATTTCTAAGCAATGTAACAGAAGCATGTAATGAGAGAGTAACCACATTCCAACACTCTTACCCTCCAAGAATGGCCACTTTGAGGTTATCTCTGAAGGTGTTGCTTAGCCTAATGGCCAAATTTCCATGGTGGTCATTCACTTCCTGCCAAATAGCCATGTCAAGCAGTACCTGTGTCCCCTGCCGGTGTTCTGCAGCAATGTCCCCGAGATCCCTGTAATGTGAGGAGATGCCATTCGCACCTTTACTTATTGATAATTCTAAGTTCTTTCAATTCAATTCAATTCACTGTGGATTAGTTTTTTCTAAAGCATTCTAAACTTAATGACAGGATATGAATTTGAGAACTACCATCAATGAATGAATGTCTGGGTAAAACAATTCAAGGCAGTGCAATGAGGAGAATACATTGGGAATACAGTGGTCCCTTTGTTAATGAACACAATTCGTTCCAGAAGGTCGTTCGTTAACCGAAAATTTCGTTAACCGAAACCATTGTTTCCATGGGATTTTGGGTAATTGGTTCCAGCTCACCGAAAATTACATACAAACTAAAAATAAATGCAGTAAAGTACACTTACTTTGAGGTGTGCATGTAGAAGGCTCCTGGTTGATGATGATGATGGGAATTAAAATGGGGGTGGAGGAGAATGAGAAGAGAAGGCATTGGGGTGGAAGAGAAGTCACCCCATGCTGCCATTTCACCCATAAAATTTTATTTCACTTGGTGTAAGTCAAGATTATTTTCTTTAAATCAACACTGCATTGCAATATATATTATCAATATGTAAAATAAACTTCAGAATGACCAACAATTGTACTGTAAAAACGTAAAAATAGTTTATGTTCAAGAGAGAGTCAAGCAAGATGCTTCCTCCACTGAGCAGAGACACAAAGTGACGCCATTCTGGGGGAGTCAAGCGGCTGTTTGGCGCGTTAAAAACTAATTCCCTGTACTTCAATTATGTTAAATAATTGTTAAAATTACTAAAAACTTTAATATAAGACTTGGAAAATTATTGAATTGTACAAACTTCTTGATATTTACTTAAACGGTAAATAATTTAAGCCCTAAAACCGATTACAAGTACTGTACTGCATTGGAGGACTAATACTACAGCTGGTGAGCAGGCAAAAGCAGGGGAAAACATGTTTGGAAAAATTCGTAAGGAATTCGTTAACAGAAATTTTTTCGTTAACCAAAGTGAAGAATCTTATGGAAGGTAATTCGTTAACCGAAATTTCGTTAATCGAGGCGTTCGTTAAACGAGGGATCAATGTATTCTATTATAAAACCAATACTGTATTCCAGGCATGGGCAACCTTTCTTCAGCCATGGGCTTAACCCAAAAGTAATGTTAATGTTGTATTAGCACGGACAGTGAAGCAGTTTTTCATCACGTCCACCTTACAATACTGTAAGGTGGATGCACAATTGTCATGCATACCAAGCATTGGTCAGCCATGGTCAAGTCAGAATGTGACTGATCCTGTAATCTAACACCAACACAGAGGGTGACCTCACTTTGCCTGGAAACCTGACAATGATAATCTCACAAAATATGACGGTTGAGGATAACCTGATCACAAGAACTGAGGTTGACGAGTTCCACAACAATTTAAATAATGAGTTACTTAATGCACAAAGGCAAACCTGCCATTAGAAAACTCAGATCAAATAACAATGACCCCAAATGGATAAATTAGTATTAAAATCATATTATTGGCCAAAGGATGGTTGGAGAATAAATCGTGGTGAAATTTACCAGCTTTTTGTAGGCAAATTTCAGTGACCCAAAAGAGACATAAAACAAATCTCAAATTCATTCCTGAACCTCTAGTCAGCTACTTGTTTGAAGTGTGCAAGGTGAGACGAGTTAGTAATGTGTGGGCCGAATTGGTTATTTAAGATGGGCCGAGTTGGAGGTACACCATGTGTATAAGTAGACATTTCACAGTATAGGGACAAAATACCATTGAAAATATGAACTTTCAAATTCAAGAACATATCACCAAGTGTCTTTTGTCAAGAACATAAGGGCAATGTGCATACTCATACTGACTTGCCCGGCTCATGTTGAGGTTTCCACGTGGCCAGTAACACTTGAGGAACAGGTCTGGTCACAAACAAGAGTCGTAGGATGAACTGTTTGCTTAATTCTGGTAGTTCCCTGGAATATACATCACTCCATAAATTCATCCTTCCTCAGGCATCATCTTGCATAATCTAGCTACACCAAATACTTCAAAAGAGAAACCCACTACACTCAATGATAAGATTGTAAAGATGGATGAGAGAAGCAGAAGAGCAACATGACAGGATATAAGAGAGAAACAGAGAGCTAAACACCTTCATACCAAGAAATCCGAAAATTTATAAGATATATTTAATAAATCGAGATGAGCTGGGAAATGGGAATAAATTCAAGTAGTACACTGTACACACAAATGCAGCAGCAGCTTTCCAGCGGTCCGACTAATTACCCAAATGTACCCAAATGTAGCCAAAATGAAGTCAAATGATGATCCTACAAGCGTAAATCGGGCTGTGAATCATTTCTCGATTAGTAATTAGTGTCATGGTCACAAAAAATTGGTAAACTTAATTTAATCTGAGTTGAGTTGGGTTAGGTTAGGTACATGCACTCAATCTATTAACTCAGATTAAATTAAGTTTACCAATTTTTTGTGACTTCGTGACACCAAATACCAGTCAAGAAGTGATTGGCAGTCCGATTTATTCTTGTAGGACCATCATTTGACTTCATTGCGGCTACATTTGGGTACATTTGGGTAATTACTCGCTCCCTCGGTACATGCACGCGATCTATTAACTCAGATTAAATTAAGTTTTCCAATTTTTTTTTTACTTTGTGACACCAAATACTAGTCGAGAAGTGATTGGTAACCCGATTTATTCATGTAGGACCATTATTTGACTTCATTGCGGCTACATTTGGGTAATTAGTCGGACCCGCTTCCCAGCATCAGCAGCAGTGTTGTCATCCTTTCCATACACACAAAAAATTCCAGTGAATGTTATTATTACCGTACATTATATTTCGATTTAGGATAAGAGATAAGAACAAAACCTACCTAACCTAGCTATCATACGATGGCAGTACTAAGTTATTATTACTAAGCAGAGGGTATTTTGCCGTGACCTGGCTAAGTTCCTACTAATGCTACTCTACAGTGAGTGCGCTCTGATTGGCTAATCATCCATTACTGGTAAACAACATGAGAACTATATGCTGTGACTGGCGGCCTGACCTAACCAACCAAAGAAACCTACCTAACCTTACCTAATTTCATATTAAACAGAAAGTTCTTAGCCAATCGGAGCACACTCTTGGTAAAATAGCATTAGAAGGAACTTAGCCGGTCACGGCAAAATATCCACTATGTTATTACTATCATTATTTTAGGTTGGTTAGGCTAGCTTACATTAGGTTTGGTTAGGTAGATTTGTATCAGTATGGAGAGGAAGTAAGGTCAGTCTGTCGCTTAGTCTTTGGGTGGGTCAGTCGGTCACTGTGAAGCATTTTTCAATGGTAACTTTCAAACATGGAGTCGTTATGAAGTGGGCGAGTGGCAGCATCTTTATTTACAGGAAAAACTAGTGAAAAAATCAGAATACAAAAAGTGCTGTTTCCACCCAATTTACTCTATTCTAGAGGTACAAAATAAGTTTCCTTCTATAGAGATTTTTTGTTAGGTCGCAGGATAACCTGGGTCCTTGTTCTTTACTATTACCTAATCTAGGGCTTTGTGGCGTACAGTACAGTACTAATATTGAGGGAGCAGAAATGGCCTATTAATAAAATAAAGTATTTGAATAAAAAAGGATGCACCTGGGGCATACCAACAGCAAGGAGGCGTACCATATGTCCCAACGGGATGAAGAAACTGCACTATTTGAGATTGAATGTGAGGACCTAGGTGTGTATGTTGACAATGAGCTGAAGTTGTCGGGCCATAGCGAGAAGGTAAATCAGGCAAAAAAATTATTGGGTCTTATAAGAGGGTCGTTCAGATATCTAGACGGTCCGTCCCTCGTAACGATCTTCAAGAGTGAAGTGCTTCCCCATCTGGTCCTCAGTTGGTTGAAAATGTTCAAAGGAGGGCCACCAGACTGGTGCCTGTACTTCGGCACCTCAACTACCCTGAGAGATTGGAGCGCCTGAACTTGCCTAGCTTATACTACAGACGGGCAAGGGGCGACCTAATTAAGGTGTATAAGCATCTCAAGGAACATTACTCAGTCGAGTTTCCTTACTTAGAGCTGGCGGACACTCGCCCCACAAGGGGTCACAGCTCAAGGTTGATGAAGCCCAAGTCCAGAAAACTGTGAGGGCAAACTTTTTCGGAGTGAGAGTTGTGAACTCTTGTGACGGCACCAAGTGTGAGCTCTTTCAAGACCAGACTTGACCAACACTGGAGCAGGTTCAGGCGGTCCCACTAATTACCCAAATATAGCCGCAATTAAGTCAAATAATGGTCCTACATGAATAAATCGGACTGCCAATCACTTCTCGACTAGTATTTGGTGTCACAAAGTAAAAAAAAATTGGAAAACTTACTTTAATCTGAGTTAATAAATCGCGTGCATGTACCGAGGGAGCGAGTAATTACCCAAATGTACCCAAATGTAGTCGCAATGAAGTCAAACGATGGTCCTACAAGCATAAATCGGGCTGTGAATCACTTCTCGATTATTATTTGGTGTCATAGTCACAAAAAATTGGTAAACTCAATTTAATCTGAGTTGTGTTAGGTTAGGTTAGGTACATGCACTCGATCTATTAACTCAGATTAAATTAAGTTTACCAATTTTTTGTGACTTTGTGACACCAAATACTAGTCGAGAAGTGATTGGCAGTCCGATTTATTCATCTAGGACCATTATTTGACTTCATTACGGCTATATTTGGGTACATTTGGGTAATTAGTCGGACCCGGTTCAGGTACATGCCCAGTACAGTACTTGCCAACAGTGCATAACAGAGACGTGACCGATCAGTGGTGAAGAGGATAAAAATAAAAATCAAAGTAATACCATGGCCACTACACGGACCTCACCTAAATACCGCTAAACATGTTGCCGGGTGCCTGTAGAGTCTGTCTAGGACATCTTTTGTCAAGGATCTTAAATAATCTTGAAGATTTTTACAAGTCAATGTTTGTGTCCCAAATGTCGACATCCTTCCCCTTGAACTTCCTCTCGTCTCTGTGTGTTGTTGTGGTCCTAGAGACACTCGCAGCCCACAACCCGGATTCACCCTGGGTCTCTGAGTCTCTGTTCGCGCAGGGACTACTGACGAAGGCACTGACGTCCTCGTGATTCTCGTTACACTGTAGATAGCGTGATATTTAGTAAGATCATCATATTAACATCAAAATAAATAACGCGTCGCCGGATTAGTTATCAATATAATATTAATGACCAATCCGCCGACGCTTTTGAGGTGCTTTTGAAGAAACTTTTTTTAAAGTTACTAATGTAATACCAAAACGTTCTCTATGATGCCTTACCCTTCATTGATGGCGAGTCAATCGAAGGCCACGAAACAATAATAGTTTTTAAGAGGAGTTCAGTTTCATTCCGCTATATTCCTTGATATTAATGGTAATACTGAATTCATCATGAGCTGGACCACCTTAGCCACGGAGCAGCTAGCCTACCCTCCACGGAACACCAGAGAGGAGTGCTTGTGGGGAACGGATATTTGGGTTCACACTCAGGATGGGATGGAGAAAGGAAACTCACAATGTGCTCTCTGTATACATATTGTATTGGATGTACAATGCAGCTTGGTGCTGGGAAGTGGCAGCGTGGTTACAAGCGTGATGTAGAGAGAGCTGGTTGGTGAGGGTGCTCAGAGGAGGACCAGCTTGTGGGTCGCCATGCTCGCCGGCGGGAGCGAGGGCCGCCAGGCAGCGGCGGAGGAGGTGTTGCTTGTTGGTTGGTGTAGGTAGAAAGAGGTAGAGGTCACCACGAGGTCAGGTCTTTTATAGCGGAGGTAGGCGTGGGTAGATAGTTGAACCCCGCTCCGTGGGCGGCGCTGGTTGACCTAGACCACGAAGCATACACTGGGGAATTCGCGGGGTCGGCTACTCAGCGACAAACAGCGTTTGTAGGGGAGAAATCCACTACAATACTCCCTCCTTCCCTCCAGGCGGTGTAGGAGACTTGTTGTCTGCAGGGGTGCATGCCACATGTGAGCAATAACGGCGAGGGCGTGGATGAGCCGGCCGCTAGAGGAGACAACTGTCTAGATACACAATATCTAATAATAATAATAATAATAATAATAATAATAATAAACGGTTTATTGAAAAAATTCTGCAGCCCGAAGGCTGAAAATATACATTGGACATAAATGACTTATTACATACATTGGTGGTTTAATAAAAGCCTTCATTAGAGAAAGGTCAAGGAACATACAGTGAACATACAGATTAATGTAGGTGTTGAACAGCAAACTCGTAGTGTAGTAACTCCCTCCCAGATGGTGTTAGGAGGAACTCACGTGGTGTAGTAGTTCCCTCAGATGGTGTTATGAGGGACCTGGCGTGGTGTAGTAATTCCCTCGCAGATGGTGTTATGAGGGGCCTCACGTGGTGTAGTAATTCCCTCACAGATGGTGTTATGAGGGACCTCACGTGGTGTAGTAATTACTTCACAGATGGTGTTATGAGGGGCCTCACGTGGTGTAGTAATCCCTCACAGATGGTGTTATGAGGGGCCTCACGTGGTGTAGTAATTCCTCACAGATGGTGTTAAGAGGGGCCTCACGTGGTGTAGTAACTCCCTCACAGATGGTGTTATGAGGGACCTCACGTGGTGTAGTAATTCCCTCACAGATGGTGTGATGAGGGAATTGACGTGGTGTAGTAATTCCCTCACAGATGGTGTTATATGAGTGAGATTTGGTCTTAGGCCTTCCTATCGTAGACGGATTAACACATCGCTGGTTGTTGTTGGGTCTCACCGGCCGTTATCACTGGGTACCTGGGACCTCACTGTGTGAAGGTTAACTTGGGTACGACTGTTACTGTTGAGTTGTTCTCACTGACTTAAACACTGTTCACCACTGTTCACCTCTGTTTAACACTGGTTCCATTCCTTTCCTAAATGAAATTGTAACTTCTGGTTAGAACTTGTTGATATTCCGGTGGGGAGGAGGGTTCAGGGGAGGGGATTGGTATGGGCCAACTTAACAGTTGACCTGGCTGCTCCGAGAGGAGCGCCAGGTACGTCTTGACCCTTCGGTGGTCAGTGTGTGTGTGTGGGAGTAGAGAGGGAGAAAAAGGGTGTGTGGAGGCGATGAATGTTGTGCTTCCCTCACGCCAAGTACAGAGTCGTCAGTTGCGCCTGCTGGGGTATATGGGCCTGGGTCAGGAGCAGGGGCTGCGTCAGCAGAAGCGGATGAGGGCTCGTGACAGCAGCTGGGTCCATGACAGCAGCAGGGTGCAGGACAGTAGCAGGGGATACCTGCGGGAGAAAAGAGGGGTGTGTGGGTCCGCACTCAGGCACATGGGCCGCGTCGGGAGCAGGGGCTGCATCAGGAGGAGCGGCAGGGGGTACTGCTGGGCCGGGGGCGGCGTCTGAGGCAGGACGGGTGTGCTGGAGTCGGTAGGACGTGGTGCTTTGGGCAGGAAGAGGAGCGGCTGTCTGCTTAGAGTCGCAGAGCTGCTCTAGGGTGTCTAACCTGTGGTGTAGAGACAGTAGCTGTATAGCCGATGAGAGCTGCTTCTGGGTGGAGGAGTTGCTTGAAGACTGGGAGAGTGATCGGTTTCTCCTCCATCCTGTGTGAGTGCGAATCTCCGGGGGTCACCATTTGTGGGGTTATGGGTGGTTTGGTTCACACTCAGGATGGGATGGAGGAAGGAAATTCACAATGTGCTCTCTGTATACATGTTGTATTGGATGTACAATGCAGCTAGGTGCTGGGAAGTGGCAGCGTGGTTACAAGCGTGATGTAGAGAGAGCTGGTTGGTGAAGGCCGCCAGGCAGCGGCGGAGGAGGAGGTGTAGCTTGCTGCGGCTGTAGCTAGAAGAAGAGAGAGGTCACCACGAGGTCAGGTCTTTTATAGCGGAGGTAGGCGTGGGTAGATAGTTGACCCCCGCTCCATGGGCAGCGCTGGTTGACCTAGACCACGAGGCATACACTGGGGAATTCGCGGGGTCGGCTACTCAGCGACAAACAGCGTTTATAGGGGAGAAATCCACTACATGCTCTCACAGAGAAGAGTATTTATATTTATCCTTGGCTGGACATGGCCAAGGACGATACCAATACTGTACTTATGCCTTCTGACGTAAAAGGTGTGGAGGCGGACGTTGATGCCGGAGATGGCAGCTGAACGTATAGGAACCGAAGCGTTTGTTTAAGCACTAGTCGCAATCACAAATTATTATTCCTTTTTTTTCTTTTTTTACGGCCATCAGCCTACTCGGGCACAGGTCACCGACCTACATCAGGGCCTTAGGGCGAATAGATGATGATAATAATAATAATAATAATAATAATAATAATAATAATAATAATAATAATTACTATTAATTAATAATCAATAAAAATATAATAATAATAATAATAATAATAATAATAATAATAATAATAATAATAATAATAATAATAATAATAAATAATAAATACGAAAAAATAAATAAATAAATGAAGAGTGAGAAACGATATACTGTACAGTAAGTATGTTGTATTGGCAAAGTAAGAGAAACAAATGAGACCCTGCAGTTGTGTGTAAATGAGGCAGAAAGACAGATCAGCAAGTTCTGGTGGTCACAATTTTTGTGATGCAATATGGCAGCAGGGTCTACCAATAGACAACACCTTATTTTTTTTATCATATTCGCCACTTATCAGCTGTACCACATCATCCCAGCCGGTAGTACTTCCCTGTTTGGTAGCTGCCTACTACCTACTAGGACCGATCTAAGCTCCGGGTTAAAACATTATTCCCAGCACGACTTATAATATGCATTCAGGAGCCAGTGCATGCCCAGTATTTGCCAACAGTGCGCAACAGAGAGGTGACCGACCGCTCAAACGGCTAACGAGCCGATCAAGTGGCGAAGAGGATTTTTTTTTGTGGGAATAGCCCACCCGGGCACAGGTCATCGACCCACAACGGGGCTTAGGGGGCAAACATATAGGAGTAAAAAGAAATAAAAAAATAGAAGAGAAAAAGATTATATTAATCTAAGCCACGAAGATGCCGGAAAACCAGCTTTTTGAAGCGAGACAGATTGTATGAGTATGGAAACACAGAAAAAGGCAGAGCACTCCACAGTTTGGCTGTGTGAAGAAAGAAGGATGTACTATATCGGGTTATTCTAGTGTGACCGACATCCACAGAGAAACGGTGGGCACCGTGGGCAAGACGAGTGTTACGACGAGCCCACGACCTTGCCGGCGGTACACAGGATGTCAAATCCACCAAACATTGCCCGTTAAAGTACCTGTAAAAGAGAGTGAAGCAACATTGCGGCGAAGAGAAAGGGAAGAAATGCCTTTGATTCCACCCTATCTAACAGTTGGACAGAAGAAGAGCCACCCCAGATATGAGAGCAGTACTCCAAGTTATGACGAATGAATCCCTTGGGACCCTTACAGTATATACTTGAAGCAACTGTAAGTAGCTACGGCGTCTGTTCAGTATTCCCAGCTTTCGGGAGGCAGCTTTAGCAATGTTGAGGATGTGTGGCTTCCATGACATATTAGAGGAAATGATGATGCTTAGCATATCTATTTTAGAATTTGGCAGAAAAATTGCATCCTGAAATGTGATTGATGGGAGATTATCTAATTTGGAAAGTGTAATTGGTAATTACTGAGTTTTATTACTACAGTATTGAATTTAACCAAGTTTCTATCTCCCTATTCGGAGATGCTGTATTTGTCATTTTATCTGCTTATTAAGTTTTAGTTGAATTTGCCATCCATTTATCTCTCTGTATAACTATATGTCCATCCATTCTTCTTTGTATCTCTGCATTAAAAAGTTTGGGGTCTTAAATACAATTTACGCTAAGCTATTGATACACTTTCATGGGACCGGCAACTCTAAAATACGAGACAAGCACAATAACGTATCGATGAAATTACACCTCTCAACGGGCGTGGGGCGCAGGACACGTCAATGAAATATAAACGAGCAGTGAATGATATATCAATCGCCATGGTGTATTCATGGGAATATCATGTAGCCTATTGTCACGCTACTCGAAATATGTACATGGAAAATTATGTACATGCTTTTCATCGAAAATTTGTAACCGCCTGAGGTATTAATCTGATTACAATATTGTACCAACAGATGGACACGCCTGGATGTTATTATTCTCATGAATAATATAATCATGAACTGTAGTTTCTGGTTAAGGTACGCGTCATTTTTAAAGGTGGCAATGCCATCGTGGTGTTGGGGAGAGGTGTGAGCGGTGTGGTGTGGCCTCCTTCTGTATTGTTTATGGTCGTAGTCACAATGGATTGCCAGTAAATTTCCTGGTCTCAGCCAGTGTGTACACAATATTTGATGAAATGTCGTAATTAAACCAAGAGAAATGACGGCTATTTTTCAAGATGGCGGCCATTTTTCAGGAGGGTGGCCATTTTTCAAGATGGTGGCCATTTTCAGGGCACTACTCATCGAGTGTCCTTACTTAGAGCTGGCGAACGCTCGCCCCAAGGGGTCACAGCTCAAGATTGAGCATAAGTCCTGAAAACTGTGAGGGCAAACTTGTTGTGGAGTGAGACAGAACTTGAACTCTTGGAACAATCTACCAGAAAGTGTTGTGACGGCACCGAGTGTGAGCTCTTTCAAGAGAAGACTTGATCAACACCGGAGCAGTTTCAGGTACATTCAGAGGCCGGTGCATGCCCATTACTTGCCAAAAGTGCGTAACAGAGACGTGACCGATCGCCCAAGCGGTTAACGAGCCGATAAGTGGTGAAGAGGATAAAGGTAAAAGTAAAGTAAGATACTGAACCCAAGATACTTTAAACTCATTATACATCAAAACAAGTAATAACATTAACAACAACCATGTAATAATTTAGCATATTGTGCTTTGGTGCATCACAAATTCTTGTTTTCTCTCTTTACTTTTTTTTTAAATAGGTGTAGATCTATACACAGTCTGCACTCCCCCCACCCCTCCCACAACAACAACAACCATGAGTATGATATGTGATTACCGCAGGGAGACGTCGGATATGGAGGATATAGGCCTGACTAATGCAACGTTTAGGAAGTTACTAACTGCCGTAAAGCATGATGGCTGTTGCTGGTATTGCCCTGGCTGCATAGTCAAGGTGAATGAAGCGATTGCAAGCCATAAGGGAACGAGTTCTCTAGGGACGAAAATAGATGAAGCTGGAGCCCTGCTGGTTGCCAAACTGGAGCAAGTTGGGAAAGAGATCCTTGCTAAGACTGAGGAAGTAGCCGATAGAATGGAGGTGGTTGCTAAGAGGAGTTATGCTGACGTATTAGCAGGGCCACGGGAGGGGGCGGAGAGTAATGCAGGATCAGAACAGGTTCTACAGCAGCTTGGGACTCTGAAGAAGTGTGTCGAAGAAATGAAAATTAACGGACCTACTGTTAGGGGAGAGGAGGAACACCAGGAACGTCTCCAGCGCAGGAACAATGTAATAGTTTTTGGAGTCCCTGAGAGCCAGGCGGAGGGAACTGTGAGTAAGGTAACACACGATAAGGTGCTGTTTCAAAATATTTGTACAGAGGTTCTGAAGATTCCATCAACCCCTCAGGATGTGAGGAGGCTGGGACAAAAGCAGGGGGCTAAGCCTCGCCCCCTCAGGATCACACTAGTGAGTGAGGAGGAGAAATGGCAGGTTATTCGGCAGGCAAAAAACTTAGCAAGGAGCGAGGCATTTCGGGATGTATTCATTCACCCAGATCGCACGGTAATGCAGAGGGAACAGCACAAGAAGCTCCTGCAGGACTTGAAGCAGAAGAGGGAGGAGTCGAGGAGGAACGGGGACGGTGTACATGGGTTATACTCAGGGGGAGGGTAGTGGAAACAAGTGTGCCGACACAGGGCCAGGGGGCAGCAGTGCACCCTCCACCCACTCAACCCCCCACCCGGGAGGCGGCACCAGCTCAGCCTATCCGGACAGGAGGGAACGAGCGCCGTGTAAACAATGACATTTCTAACCACACCCTGCAAAATACAGTGTACTTAGCAAATGCTGCAGCTTCTGAGAATGTGGGAGGAGCGGGTTTATTACTAAGAGCAGAGACGTTACCGAGAACAAATTCTGGCTTGAATGTCATGTACACTAATACTGACACGTTTCTTGATAAGAGAGAGGAGTTTGAAACACTACCGAGAGTACACCAACCAGATATTGTACGAGTTGTAGAACTGTTGTACAAGAACAGGAGAATCGACCCAGAGGAATGTGAGTTCAGTATTGCTGGAAATGACTCATTTATGAACCTTTCTCAAGAAACTTGCAAGAGGGGTGTGGTTATCAATGCTATGCAAGACCTTGGAGCCAGCCAGGCGAGGGTACAGGGAGAGGATGTTTTTGAAGAGTCCAAGTGGTGTAAAATTAAATTAAAGGGAGGGGACTTACTTATCGTCGGGTGTATCTACAGATCCCCAAACTGTGGCCCACTAAATCAAAGGAACTCAAGAGCCTTAATAGACAACGCGGCAATGCTCAACCCTAGCCACTTCCTTATCATGGGGGACTTTAACTATGGCGACATCGACTGGAGAAACGAGTCCACCCCAAATGACTTGAATAACCCTGCTACTCTTTTTGTAGAAACTCTGAGAGATAATTTTCTGTTCCAACACGTTAGAGACCTGACACATTACAGAGGGGAGCACACACCCAAGCCACTTGACCTCATCATAACAAACGAGGAGGGTATGGTGGCCAAACTGGACCACCTTGCCCCAGTTGGCACCAGTCACCATATAGTGTTGTCATTCAGATTTAACTGTTACCTAGTTCAGGATAAGGCCAGGCCAAGGTGCAAATATTACACGTGGAAGTTACAATGGGATGAGGGAGAGATAAGAGGTATCAACTGGCCTGACTCATTAAGGTACAAGATCGCAGACACTACGCTGAATATCATAACTAGTAAAGTGACCCATTTGATCGATAAATATACTGTATACCCAAGACCAAACCCAGTGCTTCTAGGAATACTAGGGGATCCCTACATATGAACCATGCAGCGGTCGACAGAATTAAGAAGAAAACCCAGAAATTCAAGACGTGGGTTGGGTCAAACGATGAGCAAGACAGGAGGATGCATGCAAGAGCCAGAAACCAAGCAAAAATAGAGTGCAGAAGGGGTGAAAAGGAGTCCCAGAGGCTGGTTGCAAGCGAGGTCAAGTCAAACCCAAAGACATTTTACCGCTATGCAAAGTCGAAATTGAAAACACGAGTAGGAGTATCAGACCTGAGGCTTGAGGATGGTAGTTATGCAGATTCTGACCAGAATAAAGCTGAGGCATTGAACAGCTTCTTTTCCTCTGTGTTCACAAGAGAGGATGCAATTAACCTTCCTGCGTTTGAGGACAGACAGTTCGACACAGCACTGACCCACATTGTGTTCACAGATGAGGGTATTAGAAATAAACTGTCCAGGCTAAAGGTCCATAAGAGTCCCAGCCCTGACATGGTGCATCCTCGAGTGCTAAGAGAGTTGTGCAACGAGCTTGCCGAGCCCCTGAAGATTCTGTTTTGTAAATGCCTGGATGAACAAATGGTCCCCAGTGAATGGAAAGTGGCTTATGTGAGTCCTATCTTCAAGAAGGGCTATCGTCACTCCAAGAACAACTATAGACGGGTGAGCCTGACCAGCATAATATGTAAAGTACTTGAGAGTATTATTAGAGATGCCGCAATGGAACATCTAATACAAAACAACCTTGTAAAGGATTGCCAACATGGATTTATGCCGGGGCGCTCCTGCTTAACACAATTGCTCAAGGTATTGGATATTTGGACCCATATTCTGGAACGGGGTGGTAATATCGACAATATTTACCTAGATTTTGCCAAGGCTTTCGACAGTGTACCCCATGAAAGGCCGAAAATCAAACTGGAAGGGTACGGAATTCGGGGAAATGTCTTAGCATGGATAGAAGACTTTCTACATGACTGCAAGCAGTGTGGTGATTAATGGCACAAAATCGTCATCCGTACCTGTCACAAGTGGGGTACCACAGGGCAGTGTATTGGGCCTGCTGTTGTTTGTTTGTTTCATAAATGACATACCTGACGTTGTACACTCCTCCATACAAATGTTTGCCGATGATGCCAAGTTATTTCGGGAAATTAAGAACCAAGCGGACTGTGAAGAGCTGCAGAAGGACCTCTGTGGGCTCCAGGAATGGCTGCTAAGATTCAATGTTACGAACTGTAAGAGGATGCACCTGGGGCATACCAACGGTAAGGAGGCGTATCATATGTCCCAATGGGATGAAGAAACTGCACTAGTTGAGACTCAATGTGAGAAGAACCTAGGTGTGTATGTTGACAATGAGCTGAAGTTCTCGGGCCATTGCGAGAAGAAGGTAAACCAGGCAAATAAATTATTGGGTCTTATAAGAAGGTCGTTCAGATATCTAGACAGTCCGTCCCTCGTAATGATCTTCAAGAGTGAAGTGCTTCCCCATCTGGAGTACTGTCACCCAGTCTGGTCCCCGAGATATGCTAGGGACTGTCAGTTGGTTGAAAATGTTCAAAGGAGGGCCACCAGACTGGTGCATGCACTTCGGCACCTCAGCTACCCTGAGAGATTGGATCGCCTGAACTTGCCTAGCTTATACTACAGACGGGCAAGGGGTAACCTAGTTGAGGTGTATAAGCATCTCAGGGGGCACTACTCAGTTGAGTGTCCTTACTTGGAGCTGGCGGATGCTCGCCCCACAAGGGGTCACAGCTCAAGACTGAAGAAGCCGCAAGTCCAGAAAACTGTGAGGGCAAACTTTTTCGGAGTGAGGATTGTAAACTCTTGGAACAATCTACCAGAAAGTGTTGTGACGGCACCGAGTGTGAGCTCTTTCAAGACAAGACTTGACCAACACTGGAGCAGGTTCAGGTACATTCAGGAGCCGGTGCATGCCCAGTACTTGCCAACAGTGCATGACAGAGATGTGACCGATTGCCTGGGCGGCTAGCAAGCCGATCTTTTGGTGAAGAGGATAAATGAAATGGAAAAATAATTAGAGACGTGACCGATTGCCCAAGCGGCTAAGGAGCCGATCAGTGGTGAAGAGGATAAAAAGAAAAAAAAAGAAAAAGGTACTGTTGGCATATTAAAAACATAAAATTTTTCTAGTACAGTACATTCTTACATCACATGGTCACAACATTATGAAGCCTAGGAACCTATTAATATTGATTGCAGTCTCTTTGTCCCTTTGGGACATATGATACGCCTCCTTACCGATGGTATGTCCCAGGTGCATCCTCTTACACTTCGTGACATTGATTCTCAGCAACCATTTCTTCGACCATTCTTGAAGCTCACAGAGATCCTTCTGCAGCTCTTCACAGTCCGCTTGGTTCTTAATTTCCTGAAATAACTTGGCGTCGTACACCAAGAGTTCATTAACTCCCACTATTACAAGCCTTCAGTAGTCTCATTCCATGTGTTTTTAATAAGGAATACCAATGAATCAACACTAAAAAAAAAATATATATACACATAAAAGTTAGTACTTGATAATGTCAATAACAGCGACGATAATAGCAATGAGAACAACAGAAGCTGAAACATCATACAGTACAGTATATTCAAGTATAGTATTTCATTATCTTTAATCTCTTTTGTGTGAGTGAATAAAAACACCGTCAGGGTATAGACACATTTATTGACCATACATAGTATGTACATGAAGCTTCTGACAATATTGAAAATCTAAAATAATCTAAAATCCTTACCTTTGGCAGATCTTCACCCAAATGTACACAAAAATAGGAATCTTTCTAAAGCACTGAATGGTCTACATGCATACAGGACTACCTCATCATAGCGCATATTTTGTGTACTTTCACTATAGCATACATGTGTCTGCACTTCACTGTAAAGTACTGTACTAATTTTCAACTGTGTTTATACAATGAACATAAAATATGCTTCAGTTATCACATAATATTTCTAGAAACTCAAGTCAGTTTTCAATACACAGTAACATGGGGACTTACATTTCATATTCAGATACAGTTATGTACTGTATTTCTTCAAAGAATTTTGCCATTTAAGGTGTACTAAACACTAAACAACAGCTATAGATTAACTTATGCAATAAGATTTCACTTTCATTTGGCATGCTAACCATATACAACCTATTAATATTGATTACAGTACATACATACATACATACATACATTCTTCAGGTTTGTTTTAACTCAACAATGCTGTATCAGTACTGCAAATTACTCTTATGAACATTTATAATATTCTTAAGCTGTACTAACTTTTCACATAAATACTTAGTACTGTACTAAAAATTATCACTTTCTTAATGTATTTATATAATAAATACTGTGCTGTAATGTGAATCCTTAAAATAGGAAATATAATTAGTATCATATAGTAAACTAAAACTACATAGTCCTTGAAAGTATAGGAAACAAAACTGATGTGACCAGTTTTCTTCATATACAAATACTGTGTACATACTCTTTAATTAATTTCTTTTTTTGGTGTGAAGATTGCCTTATTACCACGTTAAGAACAGTTCCCTGATCCTGCATTCAAACTAGGTGGGATGTTAGTGATATAATAGAAAGAGGTATTTAATGTGTATCTCTTCTTGTTCTGGTTATGACCGATACTGAACCCAAGATACTTTAAACTCATTATACATCAAAACATGTAATAACATTAACAACAACCATGTAATAATTTAGCATACTGTATTGTGCTTTAGTGCATCACAAATTCTTGGTACAGGTACTGTTGGCATATTAAAAACATAAAATTTTTCTAGTACAGTGCATTCTTACATCACAAGGTCACAACATTATGAAGTCTGGGAACAAGATTTTGCTGTACAGTATTTTCATTTGTACACTTACAGTACCAGTAAGTACTTTTCAATGTTACTCATATCAAAGAAATTATAATATTTCTGTCCAAATATATTTGGTTTGTCTGCCAATTGTATTAAATGTAAAAAACTGAAATGATGACCTAAATGCTTTAGTAGTGGCCTGTTTGTAAGCCAATAACAAACTTAGAGCTAATCACTATGATAGTAACTAATTATTGAGGTTAACAGTACAGTACTGGACAGTACTTCTTTTGCAACAACCCTAAACTGGCCACCAACACCTCCCAACCCTTAGGCTTATGATAACAGTTTCTCTTCAACTGAATCTAAGCTTATTGTTTAGAAGTCTAATTCTCACATAACAAATTTATTGATGAACGGTAATTTTTTATCTATACAGAAGTGTAATTCTTTTATTTATATTAATACTGAATTTAACATTCACTATTGCACAAACTTCTTCTGTTAGTATTGGATGTACAGTACTGTACAGTTCACTATTTAAAAAAGCTACCATAATTTAAACTTGAGAATAATTTCCTTTAGATACAGTACGTGTATTATCTTGAAAATGATATACTGTACTGTACTGTATCCAGAAATATTTTGAATTGTCACAAAACTATGCTGATACAGTACTGTACTTTTATTTGGAATTATCTTGTTTACATACTGGAGATTTAACACTTGAAGGATACTTGCTTATAAATATTATTAAAATCTACAACGTATTCAAACACTGTACGTATTGCTTGTGTGTGGCAGAAGTATTGTTACTACATTTTGTTATCTTACATGTATATAGCTACTCTGACCCTAGTTACTACCGTTAAACATCCATTACTTTTATAAAATTCATCTATGTGTTTCTGTACAGCAGTTTATCAATATTCTACACAACTTACTTTTGACTGAGTTACATAAGTACATTATACCATAATATCTCTTCTCCCAAAAGAGATTACTCTAACTTTTTTTTTTAATAACCTTCATTTCCTTCAAGTTTTATATACTGTATCTTATCTTTAGGTGATATATCAGAGCTGACTATGAGAGTATAGTATCTATTTGATGAGCATTATTTCCTGTGCTACCAACTATCTATAGTATGTGATGCATGCACAACCTGCTAATGTATTAAGGCTCTACACACTCCTGAAAGCTGCTGCTGCTGCTCGGAGGCAGAGACAAGATATTAAATTAATATCGAGGCTGGAAACTGGTTTGACAATCACTGCATTACAAATACTGTTTTAAAAAATCGTATCTTTCTCAACAAATTAATGGAAGGTGTCGAACTGCACTCATGTAGACCAAAAACTGCAGATTATTGTGGTACATGGCACCACACGTGTTTCATAGGGGAGTTAGTGCTATGAACAACATTTGTAACAAATTACAGTATCTACAAAATTATTATTAACGTCCTTGACATGAGAGGACGAGACACAGGAGACTACAAGAGATAAGTATAAATGCCATCTTAGAGAATGAGGTTATGGTGTGTACATATACTTGGCCAGAAATTTGAACTATAACTTGATGCAAAATTGCTTCACTGTTCAGGTAACACAAACTTTTCACTGAAACTTATCAGATTGCAAATAATTAGATTTTGTTTCTGCTAAAGCTACGAGCTGCTGTCTTATTAAGTGAATTCATATTAAGTAAATAATAGTACGTTGCATATTGCATCTTCACTTACTTAGGCCTAATAAAGCAACTTGTGGAAAAAATATGTATGTGTGATGTAAAGCCCCAAATAATCATCAAATTATTGTTCAAAAGATGAGGCCTTCTGTGACACTTGAGACATTACCCTCAAGCTTGTTGCAGTGACGCCATCTACAATATTATCACTTACAATTACTTAATGCAATGTGTGGTAATGTTTTCAGGTGTAGATTAAAAATATATATCTTAAAAAATCATTAAAGAAAATATAATTATCCTTTAATTCATTTCATTGCTCTTAAAACTCTCCAGTTTAAAGGAGAGAAGCTGTGAAATTCATTGAAATATAATAGTTACAGTAATCCTAATTAGCTGTACACTAACATGATGATAACATCACATACACAATTTGCAGTTCAGCAATAATTTTACAAACAAAAACTAGATTTCTGTAGCATGTATTGTACTATATACAGTACAAGACCATAATTGAGAATGTGTTATGTATTCAAATACCTGTACAGTACTGTTTTGCAACTTGTAACACACACCAACACAGTAAACAATATTTCTTATAGTAAATATGTGAATAAGTAGCACATACACAATTTTTTCAACAACAAAATATAACAACACCAAGCAATATCTCCCAATTAAAGCTGAAGCATCAGTAATAATAATGTATTAGTACTTCCAACATGGGAACATTACCACACTTGCTGCTAAACACGGCACACCCCGCCTCACACGGTATAAGCCATGTTGTAGATTACACACTCAATTTGCTAAGAGTCCTAGAAATTAAACTAACTTCAAAAATTCATAAACAATATCTTTGATCATATCATATCATATGATAATGTATTACAGTGCAAAAGTTTTACCTTCATTTTTTTGTTTAAAATTCTTTTTCAATGGCTTTTTCATACATTTCTCTCAGCTAAATGAGTGTAAAATCAATTTTAGACTCTATGGCTGAGACTAACATCAATAATTATAGTACTGTAATAAAAACAATGTGGGATGTCAGTTCCCGGGAACTTAACATTTATGTTTACAGTCGTAGCAGAAGATCCCCGACTGATCCATTGTGGCACATGAATCACACTCTGGTGGGATGGATATATTGTATGTACTCTAACTGTACCCAAGACATAAAAAAAAGTGAGATATTACAAAAGATTTAAATTAATTAAAAAAGAATAGCCTCAAACATTATGAAAAGAGCCTGTTATAAAATATTGTTTTGGTAATTATATTATGCACTTTGACCCTCATAAGATACAAGTGCTTTGCAGTACTCTTTAAAACCTTAATAAATTTAAAGCTAGACAGTGTTGCTTCAACAGTAGAGTATGACCAGTGGTGCTACAGGAACACTTAGTTTATCAGTGAGTGAGTGTATTTTACTTGAAATCATTAACACGCTTTCTATAAATTGTGTGAAAATAAAGAGAATCTAAGAGAGATGTTTCACACATACATACAGTATATTTGATGACATTACAAAAGATCTAAATTATTTAAATATACTAGTATGGTTGTGTGAACAAACTTGACCTAAGATTGAACCCTGTCATCTTGTTTAATTTACATAATGATCCTCAAATTATATGAGAACCTGGCTAGTTTCACATGGTATCCTATGGAAGTGGACTTAACATCTTTGAGAATGAAGAAATATAGAGACTGACGGTTAAATGAGAACTATAAATATTATACAAGCTTAAAGTAAAATTAAATATGAAAAAAATGTTCTTAAGTTAGATGTGTAAAACTCTCCTGGCTGAGCTGGCAGAGGTGCAACAGTCACCTAAAATGGAGTTGTTGGAGCATGCAATAAGGAAGAGATTAAGTCCCACAGTCTCCCACACAGATGGTTTTTTGTACCATTCCATATCCTTTCCTTCCTTACTTTAATTATGCCCTTAAGCATAATACTGTAGCTGTAATAATCACACACTCTTATGACTGTACTTAGTGCTTCTCTTACATGACAACCAACTGTCAGACCAGCTTAATAATATGACAAGTGGCAAAAAGAATAAAGATGAAAGTAAAGAAAGGATAAAACAGTTAATGAGATACAGAAGATAAGCTATTTACTTTTCATGCACTAGTGCTTCTTTGAGTGACCAAAACTTATCTCAATACCATCTCTGAGAAGACAGTGTAAGAATTAATAATCATGTTATTTGAGAGAAGATTGCAGTGATTTAACAAGGATGAATACAGTCTGTCCTTCAGATTCAAATTATTGACAGAATCTCAAGAAATACAGGTACAGTATAGAAATAAATATCATTCTAACAAGAATTCAGAAAAAGTAATATGAAAATACCTGTTCATTAAAAAGTACCGAGACATTGGTGAGGATTCTGTGGTACCTTTGAGGGATAGCTACTGTACATTAACCTGTGTGTCTTTTCTTTTTGTTTCATAACTAAGCTAGAATCACTTGAAAGAGAACACATATCATTGTTATTAAACCTGATGGTTGCCATGCTTCACTTGACTGAAATAGCAGTTAAAGAATACCCTGTACTGTAAGATTCACAAAATACAGTAACACTATGGTTGTTGGTCAAAGTTTCTGCTGATCAGGAAATGAAGCAAGTATGAGGCACTTTAAAGGCATGAAGAGGTACTGTTACATACATCTCTAAAAGAATTTCTAAAAAAAAAAAAAAGTGCAGAGAAATTAAGAATCGAGAACAGGTAAGAGAGCTTATACACAGAATCCAACATGTTTGCCTCATACAATGGGAGAAAACATATAAAGAAAGCAAAAAATATATAATATTTTACTAAAAGTCTAAGAAATCATCAGCTATTCAAGTGCTACTACAGTACAGTATGTTACCTCCTACAAATGTTATTGCATCCTTAACCAGACCTTATGAGGTAGAACACATAATGACAGGCATAAATTAAAATTTTATAGAAAGCTGTGTCATTTATGTGGTTTAGTAATACAAGCTCACTTACAATTTATATTAACATCTTGTTTAACATAAAGTGATCTTTAAGCCAGTATGTTTGAGCAGCACAAAAATAGCAGACCAATAAAGTGTTTTATGAGACACTGCACTTTTTATACAATTATGATGGGAAAAACAGTGTGAATGAATTACCATTATCAACATACTGGTACTAATGTCACTTGTATGACTGCTTAAAGTTGTGGCTTCAATACTAAGTCTGATGTTTAATTCTATATTTGACTACAGATGATGATAATTGGTGTGGGTTCAGAATCCACTGTTGGCACCTTAGGAAATACTGTACTTGGCTCTGCAAGTGTTTTATGAACATGGGCTTAATTGTTTCAGTGAAAACTAAAGAGAAGAGAAGCTTATAGATGTATAAATAATTAATGCCAATGAATGGAAAGCACTGTAAATCTGCAAGTATCACTGGTTTGTTCAATGGTATATAAAACCGGGTTAATTATGGCAGGATTCTTATATTTCCCATGCTGGAGGGCATTTGTCCCAAGCTCGTACTAAAAACAAAAATTATTATCTTTTTACTAACATGCTCTTAGAAAATTATACCTGTAGTATGTAATGAATACTGTATTATTATTTCTCACAAAATGTAATGTTTCCTTCTGCTAGCTACTATTTTATGAGAAATCAATACAAATTACAATATCCATGTTGTGGTTAAATACACTTAAATACCTGTGATTATATCAATATGGAATAAATTTTAATATATAACTTGAAAATCCCTTCTCCAAACTTGAGGGGCATCCATCCCAAATGAGGAAGCTAAGAATCCTGGCTACTATCACAAAGTTTAGAGAAAAAAAAACATCAACTATACTCAACTACTGTATCACTAGTGTTTGGAAAGACCATCTCTCAAATTGTCAAGAGGGTAGACACCAACAGCAGTAACAAATATGATCCTGGAAAACATCTAATGGGTACATATAGACATTTAGACAAAAGTAAGAAAATGGATACTGTACTGTATTCCAAAATTCAGTACTGTACAGTATACAGAAAATTTAAAAAAAAATTATTAAATTACAATATGTTACTCTATTCATGAAAAAAATTTATCACTGTAGAAACAAATTTTATTAGCGAAAGAAAGTTTATCACTATGTTATTAACATATAACTCATATTTAAGTTCATGATCTGAGAACATATACTGTACATGTAAGTACAGTACAGTATACTATACCAGCACTGAAAGCCTGTTAGATAAGTTTACAATAAAGTTCAAAGTACTGTACAGTATATTATGTATTCTTTATTATCACTCTTGGTATATTCAGTACAGTATAGTAAACCCATGTTAAGCTGGACTTTACTTCACCAGAAATTTGGATAAATCTGGCCTGTTTGTACTCTTTTGGGAAAAACTAGTAATAACAAAATATTGTATGCTGTATTACAATCTATTGTGACATTAGTAAGGTCCAATTAGTCACATCATCTTCTCAGGTTCAACTCCCAAAAGTGAAAAGTGCCAGAATATGAAAGATTAGATAAACTTATCATTCCCTCTACTGGCTTACTACATGAATGTCTCATGTACACGTGGTACACTGCTTGCCCACCTGAACCAGTTCTTTGCTGACTGATTTTGCTCACATTTTGTCTTAGTTTACTTATGTGTGCTTAGTAAAGTATTCCTTGTCTTTACCATGGCAAGTCATGTGCAAGTGGCATTACTGGAGGTGCATAGTCCAAATGGAGCACAAGTACACAAGCACTGCTGATAAAATAAAGTATTGTAGCTGCCAATTCACTTTCTACACCTTAGTTGTGAAGTGTGTAAACAGGTTAGCTCATACAAATTTAAAAATTTCATTAGGTTATATTATCCTAGTTAATGAAGTAGCTTTTCATGTAAAGCATGATGGAACTTGGATGCAACAAAATAATGTAATATTCATAAACTGTTATCAATGTATAGAGTACTGTATAGTATACTTAAAATGACCAGAAATAGTTTTATTTCATATCCTGGAAATTAAAAAAATGTGCAAAATCCAGATCGACTTTCCCCTAAATATCCAATTTAACAGGGTTCACTGTATCAATTACATTTGGATTACTTTGTTAAATAATATAATAATAATTACTACAAAAATATTTCCAGTTCTATATCACTCATTTGCATCTGTGCTGCTGTTAATGGCTATCCTCAGCATTTGTTGTATTTTTCTATCACAATATTTCTGAAAGACGTGGAAATCAGAGCACTGTACAAGAGGAAAGGCATAGAAAAGAAAAAAAAAGAACATAAGCTGCATAAACATTAAACATGTAAAAAATAGTGTAAATTGAACATTTTGACACCAACCAAACTTTATGACATTGTTTTCTATTTGTTATACAACCATGCCCTACTGTTTAGGATTGGCTCGGGAAATTTCTAAAAAGGTGACTTATCCTGCGCCAAGAAAGGCATGGCAAAATATTTTCTGAGGCCAGGTTGTCCAGCCAACAGAAGACCTGGAAAAGATTTGGAGGTTTGAGCCTCCTAGCCTCATGGAAGAACCACTACTACTACTCTTTGTCGACAGTAACAGTAGTAGTATGTTCTGCAAATGCAACTCAAAAGAATTTAGAAATTCTGTATCATTAACTGTTCACTTAACCAATATTTTATCAATACCGAAAATATATTAACTCACAGTTTATGTTGCATTCAAATACTATGGTTATATTATCATTAAAGTAACAAAGTTTGCTGCCTTATCAAACTAAGAGGACAATGGTTATAAAAATATTTGAGAAAAGTTCTTAGATACTGTTCAGCACTTGCTGTTGTCACGTTGCCTGACCTGGGTCAGACCAGCGCCGCTTACGGCCTGAGTCCTTCTCCTCTCGCTGGGCCTCGTCGCTGGAATGTTGCCTCTCTGTAGTTCTCAGTGCTGCTGGTTTACTCCACACACTTGAAGAAGAAGACCCTCCAAGGAATGGCAGTGATGTGCTTTCTTTCTTCACACTAGTTGAACTTTGAATGGGTGGTGTAGAGACCCCTGAAGTAGAAGCAGAAGCATGACTGGACAACTCAGCACTTGGTGATGGCACTTGACTGGTGGAAGTAGGTGGTGGCGGCATGGGATTGGTTGGTTCTGCATCAGGGGCTTTTTTGGTGAGGGAGACACAGATATCACCAACCTGCAGTTGTCGCACCTTGAGGTCATACTTCTTTTGTGTCAATTCAGGGCTGCAGGATGACCACCCAGAGTGAAATACGAAGAAAGGGTGGTCAAGAGATGCCTCCACTGAGACCTGTTAGAAAAAGTTAATTAATTATGTGCTTCAGTAAAATATTGACAGTGCAATGTACACACACACACACACACCTGTATATATATATACAGTATATATATATATATATATATATATATATATATATATATATATATATATATATATATATATATATATATATATATGAATGTGAACTTGTCACATAAACAAAAACACAAATGTATATTACAGTAAACAAAAGGTCATTATTATCAAATTGGTGTTGGTAATACTGCAGTAATGCGCATATCCTTCACTCATTTATTCTGGGTTCATCCCCAGCCCAAGACAGATGTGAGAATTTGGGTGTTCTCCAGTGCAACCCTATTGAACTTTGTGGGTTTTCTCTGGGTACTCTGGTTTTCTCCTGTACTAACACTCAGGGCCGGATTTAAAGGGGACACACGGGGCAACTGCCCAAGGCCTCCACTTGCCGTTTGCATGAATTTGCAAGTCACTTCTCACTAATCATGTATGCATTTACAGTTTGTCACGGTTATGAATATGATGTACACTCACTCCTCAGAACTTTCGAGCTTAATTATATTAACTTAACTAACAACCAATTTCAAAGTTGCTTTGTTTGTAAAAAACAAAAACAAAATACGGCCCAGCAAAATTGTCAGCCTTTTTCACCGCCAGAGCAAAAGTCTATGGTTGATGATTGGCTGACATTTGTAATATAATCATGATATAAAGAAAATTAAATAACCTTCTGCAGACTTCCAGTGGACGGTCCTAATGACAGACATAAATACTGCACATTAATGACGGACAGACGGCGTCACAATAGCACTTTTTGTTATTTTATTGCATAAATTGTCTAAAGATTGTGATTTTTCTGAGCGCGCCGTCACACAGCATAGAGAACCAGCGAGTCCACAGAGGAATAGATACAGATGCCATGAACACTGTTCAGTGTAAACAAATATATCAGATGTATTTGCGAATATCAACATCAATAAAAAATTAATCTAATAATTTATTAAAAATGCGATGCTGAATGAATACCGGTACCTTTAATTTTTTATTTTACGTGGCTCGATATTTTATATAAATATCCTCATTATCAAGTATAGATCTTGACAACAGAAATTGGCACAAACCAATCAGGTGGAAACGATATGTTTCGTCTGAGCGAGACGCTATAGAAAATTTGATAGCTAGTGGAAAACCGACAGAAAACGGGAAAGATGAAAGTTGACAGAAAAAAGTGTCAAAGAACAGACTGACCGCATAACGGCAAGGGCGGTTACTCACGTCTGTTACGCATTGTTGGCAAGTACTGAACACGTACTGTACTGGCTGTCTGGCTCCAGAGTGTATCTGAACCTGCGCCAGTGTTGGTTAAGTCTGGTTTTGTATGATCTCACATTCTGGCGGGTTATTCCAAGAATAAGCAACGTGCAGTCTTGCACTCCAAAAAAGTTTGCCCTGACAATTTTCTGTACTTGTCTTGGTAAATGGTGAAATGAAAATAAAAAACAATCTCTCCTCCTATGTAGAAGTTCTGCGTTGTCTGGGCGATTTAAGTATGAAGCAGCGTTTTTCTACTCCAATAATTTCCATAAAGAATAATAATTTCGCGTTTTTTCATTAAGTGAATAGTGATTACACCTGCCCACTACAGCTCATATTTTATTTAAAAGATGACCTACCTACAGTATATTGAGAGCCAATCGAGCCTTAATTATAAACAAATAGAGATAATGACAATGTTTCGACATAGTTTTCAATTGACTTCTCAACTGAACAGAATTTAAAAAATCCAGAACCCTTTTTCTTCTTGTCATTGGTGTTATTATTACCGTCCTCCCGACACCTGATCATGGAAGGTGTGTGAGAACTTGCTGTGTAAGTCAACTAAACGTCAGGGTCAAGCTGCGCGGTGACCAGTGCTTCGTGAGTGTTATCTTTCTGTGGCAGCATTGTGAGAAGGTGGTGGCATTTTGAAAAGTTTTGTGAGCGCGTGTTCTTGCAATAGCTTTGTGAACAATGACATTATAATAATTCGTCATCCACATAATGCCGAGTCAGTCGGGGGCGTGGGGAAATGGTGCCGTAATGCTCCCAGGAAAACCTCGTCTTTTGCTTTCTGGGAAATGTTTACAAGTGCAGCTACCAGCAAGTTGTTGATGAGGCGGGGACTTCTTGGCCACTGTTAGTATTTTTTTCTCGTATATATCTCTCTCTTCGTTTTATCTCCCACCAGTGTATCTTGATCGTTTTCTTTCTCTCGCTTTATCTCTAGAGCTCACATCTCGTTTATCTCTCTCGTTTTATCTTTGTTCTTGTCATCGTATCACTAGATTTGTATGTGGGTTTGTCGTCTTTCTCATTCATTTCACTTGCCCATCTCGATTCACTGCCTGTTTCCCTTCTGCTCAGTACATTGTATTGTTGAACAAATATGTCTGCCGCGGGAAACAATATCGTATTCCTGAGATGAAATTATTTTATATGGACACACACACACACACACACACACACACACACACACACACACACACACACACACACACCAGCAGTCAGATGCTAACAAGGAGGGTCAACCCGTCCAGCCTCGAGACGTCGCGGGTTGTACTAGTGTCAATTTTATCGTCTCGAGTTGCCTTAATTTCTCCTTCCTCGCTTTGTTATGCCTCAAATAAAATTAAATAAAAACTTAGCAATATTATCTTTCTATTACCTCCTCCCGCAAATAATTACGAAATTGAAAAACATAAGATAGTCCGGATCCATTGAGTAAACAAAAGACGATCGGAAATGAAAAAAGAGGCGTGAGGCGGTTGAGGGTGTGAGACTCGGGTGTTGTGGTGGTGGCGGCGACCCGCGATGATCCCGCCATCTGCTGCTTCACCGGGCTCTCCCAGGATACTCCACGCGGGGGTGCATCCTCCCTCACTCTCACAAAAATTCCCCAACAAAAAAAATCCTACGCCAGAAAGTGCCCACCAGCTACACCCGAACGGCTTTAAATCGGAGGCACATAAGGCTACTTCTCAACGCCTATTTGCATAAACAGATGTTAGGAGGAGTAGGTCTGTTTTCCTCCAACTCCTACCCGTCTTGTGTTTGTTTCGCCTACCAGCTGCACCTTTCCTGGGCTATTTCAGGCCTTATGATCAGGTATTCCGGCACCGATCTGGCTACCGAAGGGAGAATATCAATGGTAGACTCGCCCGTCATAATTATATTTATTGCCCCACTTGACGGAGTAGGAGATTACTACGTGCTTCCCCGCCATGAATGATGATCATGATGATGACGCACTTATATGAAGTGGAAAGCAAGTGGCAGTTTACCTTTTATTGGGATTATTATTATGCATATTTATGGGTATTTTTGGTTCACGAAACGAGAAACAAAACGGTGCTACGTGCACCGTGTTTATAAAGGTCAGTGGACCATTCACCAGACAAGTAAAGTCTGATACAAAGGTTAAACTATTCCACGTTGTTCCCGCGTTACTGCCCAACACCGCCCTAAACCACCGTCTGTTCATCTCTCGCTCCCCTTTCAGCCTTAACTACTACTTGATCTTCCCTTTTCTAATAATTTCACCCTAGTTCTAACTCGCCTTACAGTTTGGTGCAATGTACACGGCAGGGCAGAGGGGTGGGGAGCAGAGAGAAGCTTGTCGACTGTCATCTGCAACCCGTGTAGGACGGCGGCGGCGGCGGAGGTGCAGACAGGTCAAATCCCGTCTGGGACGCACGAACAAAAATCCCACCACAGAATATCTCACCAAACAATATGCAACTGGACACAATCCTATAACAAAAACGTAAAAAAAAATCCACCAGGAGCTTTAGTTTTATTAAGGGTTGATGAACTAAGTTAGGTTAGTTCAGGTTAGGTTAAGATACCTTAGGTTAGGTAAGGTCAGGTGTGATTTTGTCGTATGAGTCGTCGTGTGGTGGCTGCGTCCGTCCGTCCGTCCAACTCGCAATGTACACTGCAGCGTGGCTCATGAATATGCTAATGGTGGGCGCGTACATCGTCCTCCACACCACACAGCAACTGACCTTTTTTGGCCTGCACAGCCCCCGGTTAAACGGTCCATTGCTTATTAGGGACCTACTGTAACAAGGCCCTTACTGCCCTGGACGGTAGTTAAAACGACAACGCGTGATTGGCTGGTGGCGGGTGGTCCCCTGCGAGACATAAGTAGGGATTGGGCGATACTTGTGGGCAGGGCGGAGTCTTTAGCGGCCCAGGTGGGGAGGCTGCCCATCAAAGGTGAAGGGAGCGGGAAGAGGTGACGGGGGAGGGGTGATAGGGGGTGAAGGGAGTGGAAAGACGCGACGGGGGTGGCAAGGGGAGGAAAAGAAGGGGGGGTGGTGGTGATTTAAGAGAGAATGGAATAGAAAGGTGAGAAGGAAAGCAAAACAGAACATGAAACAGGAAAGAACAGACAGGTGAGAGAGAGAGGGAGAGGAAGATAATATATTAGACAGGAATGGTTGAATGAAAGGAGTGGGTGGAGGAGGAGTGTGATACAGGAAAGGAAGGAGAAATGCAGACGGAAGTGCAGAGGAGAGGTAGATAATAAATAAGGACATTGTAGACGTATGGATAATAAAAAAACACAATCTTAGAAGAGCTCAGAGACAAAAGGGCGGGAAGGGGAGGGGTTGGAGTCATAAACGAGCGACCTTGGACAGTTCGGTAAGCTATAGCTGTGGACCAGAGTAGTAATTGATTTACAGGTAATGGAATCCGCTTTTCCATATAAACTATTTCGGAATAACGTTAAAAAATAAATAAATACATATGTAAGTAAATGTTAAAATATCAATCCACTTACCTACGCAAATTCTTAAGATGACAGATATAGCCAGAGATGTCGAGGGAGTTTTGTTCACAACTGCACAAATGGACAAGTGAAAGAGGGAATCGAATCGGACCAGCAAGAGTAACCAGAGAGATCAGTGTGTGTGTGTGTGTGTGTGTGTGTGTGTGTGTGTGTGTGTGTGTGTACGTAATGTTATGTTGTCATATTAATGTTTCCGGCGATACTTCTTATCCTCAGAGGGTGGAAAATCAGTCATCTTATTTTCAGGCATTTAAAATGAACCTTTGAGCTATTGAGAAACGGCTTTAAGAACACCTTTCCAGTCGAGGGTTTAACGGTAGTAAAAAAGGGGACTTACACATCAATCTGTCGACATTATGAAGGACAGGATGTGAGGGGGAGGAGAAGAGTTATCAAGCTGGGATGAGGCCCACTGAACCACTCGACGGTACAATTTCATACTGGTAATGAATAATAACTGGGCTAGGTAAAGTGCCTCGTTCATTCCAGCAGTGAGAAATGTCAAACCACGTACTAATACATGTTAATAACAGGATATAATTCGCCCAAGTTAGGTAGAAGTTAAACTGAAAATCTACCAACAGGATACGTTTCCTTTTATGCTACTTAGGGTAAAAACTGAGCTATGTATCCGGGAATCCGAAAACGCACTACGAACAAGACTCCTTGGGATTCCTCCAGAAGCTCACCCAAACAACGGCATGCAATTGGTGGCTGGAACGTTACATTGAAGACTTCCACCAATCATTCATTACGTTTACTATGAAGAAATAAGGATGACCTGAAACTTAGACACTGCAGCTTATTTCACTTCAACAGTAAATACCCAAACGTAACCTGGGCTGAGGGGTTAGGTTAGGTTAGGACAGCGTTAGGTTGTTTAATTATCAGGTGAAATAAGCAGGGGTATATAATCCTCAGGTAATCCGGAAAAAATCACAGGATCGGTTAAGAATCAGAGAATCAAACTCCCGGGTGGTGTGAGATAATGTAACACTGCTTTAGATCAACACTGACAACTAGTTCTTTACAAACACCGTGAACACACTCTTAATACGCTTCTTACATACCCATTGGTTGTGTTATAAATAAGAGTGTGTGTGTGTGTGTGTGTGTGTGTGTGTGTGTGTGTGTGTGTGTGTGTGTTTCATTGCGAATTCCGTGCGTGTTAAAACTCTCAAGAGAAACAAGTTGATGTTTTTCTTGTAATTTATGATGAGAGAAGGTGTCTGAGCTGCCTCACTTACGCTACAACATGCAAGATGGAGGGCCAAAAGGCGTCATTATTGCGATGAGACTACACTGCACCGAGATAGTGTTCTGGTACTAGTTACGAAAAAACGAAAAAATCACGTAAAAAATTTGAGAATCCGGGTGGAGGCAGGGGTGGAGGGAGGCAGGGGAGAGGGGAGAATGGAAGGAGGGGGAGAATGGAGAAGAGAGGAAGGGGGGGGGTGAGAGGGAGGGCACATGCTGGTATCGTCTTGATACTCATGGGAATTGTACATTGCTACCACACCCCCCATCTGAGTACCCCTTTGTGTTACCTCCCCTCCCTAACGACCGCTTCTGTCTGGCTCTGTGTTTATACTTCTGCACGCACACACACACACACACACACACACACACACACACACACACACACACACACACACTACTGAAAAACACAACAAAACAGCAAAATATACAAAAAAACAAATGGTACATAGTTAACATAGTGACATGGGGGTAGGGTCATTTATCAAGGACTTTCAGGGCGGTTACAGTACAAAAACAGAGAGATTAGCAAGGAATAAACACACAAACTTTCTACAAGTGATCAGTACATGGTCATATGGGCTGGATGCGGTTGTGGTGTCGAACAGGAATTAGCGAACGAGAGATAATCAGGTGTGTGTGTGTGTGTGTGTGTGTGCTTCGTCCCAAACTGACAGAAAAGGTCATGGATTCATGGTGATGATTAGAATGTTGAGGGGGGGGAGGTGTAGTGAGTGCCTCTTGATATGTAGTGTAAGAGAGGGGTGGGGGAATAGTCTTGCACGCCCTCTTCTGTACTGTGTCGAGGAGTCTTCGTTGTATAGCAATTAAGTGAGAAGATCAGGCAGGGCAGGCATAAGTGAGTTAGGGAAGTATGAATGTTATGTATACATGTGTGTGTGTGTGTGTGTGTGTGTGTGTGTGTGTGTGTGTTAAGAGATAATCGTCAGAAAGCCTTACATTGCAACAGATTGTTTGGGGCACATTGATTGGTTTTTTGGTTAGGTTAGGTTAGGTTAATTAATTTAAAACTGATACTCTTCCTTTGTAATTTGCACCTATATAAAGACACACACACACACACACACACACACACACACACACACACACACACACACACACACACACACACACACACACACACAGCAACACCCCGGTATTTTCACCTGTGTAGAAATAATAGATTGTTAACCTGGTGCTTTATTCTGGCAGCTGAGAGTAACACGCAATGGTGTACATGTAACGCCCTGCTACCACACCTGCCACCACACACCCACACACACCTGCCACCACACTGCAACCACACCTACTACTACACCTACTGCCACACCTGCTACCACACCTGCTACTACACCTACTGCCACACCTGCTACCACACCTGCTGCTACTACAACTACTACCACACTAGCTGCCACATCTGCTACCACACCTACTACCACACCTGTTACCACACTTGCTACTACACCTCCTACCACACCTGCTACCACACCTACTACCAAACCCACTACCACACCTGCGACTAAACCTCCTACCACACCTGCTACCACACCTACTACCACACCCACTACCACACCTGCTACCACACCCACTACCACATTTGTTACCACACTTCCTACTACACTTGCTGCCACACCTGCTACCACACCTACTACCACACCTGTTACCACACATACTGTTACACCTGCTACCACACTCCCTGGAATATATGCTACCACACCTGCTTCCACACATGCTACCACACGTGATGCCACATCTACTAGTACACCTGCTACCACACCCACTACCACACTTCCTACCACACCTGCTATCTCTTATGTAACCATGTGTACTGCACAACAAATACTGAGGTCTCTGGTGTATGTAATATCATATGTATTATTTTACAAAATTCCATACTCAATGAGAAAGGTACAGCTGGGTGTCCCTGGTCAGGTGAGTGTCCAGGTGACACAGACAGGCAGCTAAAAGCTACAAGGTGAGTGTATATAACCAATTAGGGGATCCAAATGACAGTTTATGGCACTCAGGTAGTGTTAGGGTTGTGGAGACTCACCTGGGTGTTCCTGGAGGGGAAGGTGAAGGTGATGGTGGAAGCGCCGGGGCGGGTGGTGATGGCAGCCACGGTGGAGGGGTCAAGCATCAGGTCCTCCGCCGCCTTGGCCGCCTCTAGAAAGTCTCGGGTCTCTAGCTCCTCGACGCGTCTTACGCCCGCGCCCACCGTCACCAGGGCACCGCGGGCGAAGTGGGCGTGGTAGGGAGAGGGTGGGCGTGGGTCCTCGGGCGGGGGGGCGGCCGAGGTGGGGATGGGGACGGGGGCGGCCAGGATGGGACCGGAAACAGAAGGTCGTGAAGAGGGGGAACACACAGGTGGGGGCCCGCTGCTGGTAGGTCCCGACACTGGGGGACATGATGCTGGGGGCCCCGACACAACGGGGCCCGTTGCGGGTGGCGCGGACACAGGTGTAGTGGGCCCAGGGACAGCAGGGGCTGGGTGACCTCTGGGGGCGGCGCGGGGAGACCTGGGGGCCGGCATAGGGAAGGCGCTGGATCCCGGGCGTCGCTTAGGACTAGGCTCCCCGTGGGGTCCTCGAGGCGAGGGCTCCCCTGAGGTGCCACTAGGGCTGGTGGGGAGGGTCAGGTCGGGGGGACGTGGTCGCATTTTGTTCTGGGGCGCCACCTCCCGCAGGTGGTCGCGGTGTGTGTCGGGGTGCATCCCCCGCAGCGGCGGCGGCCCCAGAGGCCTCACCAGGGTCGGCGCCCCTGAAACAGGCGTGGGCCGCTCTAGCGGGGGTCTGGGGTCAAGGGGTGGGTAGGGGCGGTGGGCGTGGCGGGGGTACTCTCGCAGGAAGTGGCTGGCTGCTCCGGGGGGCAGGAAGTGGTGGGGGTAGTAGCCAGTGGGTCGGTGGGGTAGTCCCGGGTAGTGAGGGTAGTAGTCGGGTAAGGTGGGGGTGGGGGGCTGTGGGTATGGCAGGTGGTCGGTGGGCCGCGCGGGCGTGATGTGAGCCACCTCTGCCAGCCAGGGGGCCGTGAAGGGCTGCAGGTGGTGACTCAGAGGCAGCCCGCCCAGGGACCCGCCCGACACACCCTCCTTATCGTTCAAACTGTTCTTGTTTAGATCGTAGGCGCCGCCCATGCCGCCCGCCTTGAACACGCCGCCGCCCACGTCCGACTTGTAGGTGGGCGAAGGGTTGGGGTCGGGCAGGCCCAGAGTGGGGACGCGGGCGGGCGGCACCAGACGCCCGCCCTCACCCATCTCCCGGCTGTAGGTGGGCGTCACGATCATGCCTCCTGCAACACAACACCACAATTACCATCACGACACAAGAGTAACACAGCTTATCATAAGAGACATGTATCACAGATAATGTTTCCTGCTACTGATAACAAGAGACAATCATCACTCCTCACAATTATTCTGAAAATAATAAGTTATAAATACTTAGTTAAAATAGATATAAGTTGCTGGTGAATGACATATTTTCCTGCACCTAATAATAATAATGCATTAACCTCTCCCATTATTTTTGCCTCTGGACAGTTTCCGTCCGGTCTACTGTCTTCACGGCAGCTGCTCGTGGAGGAAGCTTTAGGGAAAATTGTTGGGGGTGGTTAAATATGTCCTACATCAGTCCATTTTTTCCTCTGGTGTACGATAGTTCATCCAGCAGCTACGGCACAACACACTAGGCTGACGGACGACTGCGCTGCCTGGAGTATGACGAAGCTCTCCTGACGGGGCTGTTCAGTCGACAATATTTTTTCCTTTCATGTGACGGCTATTGGCATAAGTTAATACTCTTAGTCTTATATAGGTTGTGTGTGTGTGTGTGTGTGTGTGTGTGTGTGTGTGTGTGTGTGTGTGTGTGTGTATAGTGTCGAGTGTCATAAGTCACGTATACATCTCCTGAAGGGGTTACAGAACGTCACTACAGTTTGGAGATTTTTTTTCCCCCTCAAGTTCCTCTTCGTGGTTTCAGCTGCGTTAGACAACTCTATGAATACTAATCCTGAATGACTTGACTAACTAACTGAGTGAAAGAAACATATCTCCCAAGACGATGACACACCTCACGACTCAAATTCTGAAAAACCATTCCTTATGTATTTCTCTAACGACCCTTCATTCATTTAAAGCTGAATCCAGAATTTCTAACAAACCGGTAATGGTTAAGTCCCGTCAACACATTCGCCTCCACGCCCCACTCACTCATACAACACATGATGTAAGTTGATAGGAAATAAATTTATACATATTAATACTGCTGATGCTGCTTCCCTGAGTCACCCCACCATCTCTATGTGATTCATGTTTTGTGATCTACTACTACTACTACTACTACTACTACTACATTTTAACGTGGCCACCAGCCTATCCCAATAGTCACATATTCGCTGTCATTTTATTACCTTAAGATTAAATAACCTAATACAAAAGTAGTTAGCTGTGTTGAGTTAGTTGAGCCGCAGATCTATGCGGCATTCAGTGACTGTTGCCTCATAGTCAATATCCGCAACTGTTGTCGGCTTTGGGTCCGAAGATCTCGTTCCCCTGAGGCAGAGCAAGTCAGACCTAAACAGAGAGAAGGAGAGTCGACATCTCAACCAGGCTATGACGTAACTTCTGGGCTGCTGCTTCCGTTCAGATAACACCACGAGTCTGGCACAGAAGCAACTTGCACTTGGTCCCATCCCACCAGAGGTTGTGAACACCAGAGGAATGAAGCTGCCCTGATCAACATTCAGAATTCTCTCCCCATATGACCTAATCTTGTCATTCTCGTTCCTCCTGTGTGCAGCATCAAGAGCTAGGTTACGGTGACATGCGGCCATGGGATCGAAAATCCCTATGTCAAAGTAGGCTCGCTGTCCCAGCGTCCAGAATTCTCGAGCACTGACGTCCACACGGGTGTTTGAAGTCCTGTGACGGAGGTTCTCACCATCCAATGAAAGGAGGGTCGGTTCTACCCTGACATCATGACAGATTTCCTTCAACATATTTGCTGTGAGATCCCATACTTCGTCATGCCTCATGCATACGAAGCCCCCTTTCTTGCACACTATGGCGTGGTCATAAGATGTCATAAGATGAGCCACACACGCATTGGGAGGGCAAATCTTCTACTGGCCTACCGTACCTTAGAACAATGGCATCTGTGAATTATTGTTTATTAAGGATGAAGCCTTTTGTCCTTATCGGTAACGTTGTTAGCCAGTTCGAGGAGCCCACCTCCTGCGCTATAGCTATTTTTTTCTCAAGTTCACTGGCACTTGCTGCAACAGTTGTTGCAGTTTATCACTTTAGGTGTGCTGCCGTTCTGTCGTAATGGACCGTCGAATCTTGTTTAATTCGTTGGTATCCACCTGACTTATTGCATTCTGAGCTATTATGTGTTCAGTGAGGGCTGCCGTGAGCTTGACAGAGTTCTAATTCTGTGGCGGCAAGCTCCTCTGGATTAGTCAATACCATTCCTCCAAGTTTCGGTGGTAGTGCAATGAGTGATCTTTCTGCTGAGGTTAAATAAGGGTTTTTCACTTGTGTTGGGATAAAAGCGACCTTGATGGTTTCTTCCAGAGGGCGGAGGAGGGGTCCGACCTCAGTTATAGTGCGCATCAGGTAATTCCAGCGATGCTTGACTCTATGGGTGAATGCCCCAAAAGCCGCATGTGGCTCTGTTTTAGCAATATCAGACAGAGTTTGGATTTCCTTCACTCACTCATTCACCTTTCCCGTTACGTAGTCGGTCTTGAAGTCCTCCGTGCCAATTACCGCACCTAGATGTCTTTGGCCGTCCTTTGTTATTTTTGCCTCACTTCCGTCGAACACCTCCATTGCCCGTTCATAGTGTTCTGGCTTCACAATGAGGAAGGACTTGCTCGCATTTGGGTGGTACCCTATTTGTGGACCTCGTGATGTTACCAGGTCCCACCACTTTTTGATGTCCTCCACTTTTCCTGCTCCTGTTAGGTCATCAGCGTAAGCCACTTGCTTGACCTCGGTTGTTTCATATTTTATTGTGTGTTGGAGCACGGATAGGCTTGGTGCGTACATTGCCATGGCGACAGGTTCCCTCTGCGTTGATCCATCAGTTGACTGCTACCACTACTACTACAATGAAGAAGAAGAAGAAGAAAAAAAAATCGGTGCCCATCACTGAAAATAAACCTCTCAGTGTAAATAATTCTCCTATCCTATAAATCCTGAAGTCGGAAAATATGTCCTTGTTCAACTTCAGTGAGGAAAGATTTAGAGAGAGAGAGAGAGAGAGAGAGAGAGAGAGAGAGAGAGAGAGAGAGAGAGAGAGCGCTATTATAGCTAAGTAACATGTATTTGGCACACCTATTATATATATACCCACACCATTACACTTCATACACAAAGACAATGTTTGTAAATTAAAGTTGTACGAAACACATAAAGCTTCTCATTTTTTTCTCAACACTTCAAGATATCATCAGTACTCGAGGCTGCATCAGGATGAAAAAAAATCAAAGATCACTAATTTTCCTCTGAATTTTATACATAATTTATACAAAGTTAATCAGATGTTAATCTACCTAGAACAAATCCATTTATTTTTTTATATATATATATATATATATATATATATATATATATATATATATATATATATATATATATATATATTTTTTGCATCGCCTTTGTTGCATAGATCATCATCCTCATCAGCAGACGTGTTCAATCATGCAGCTTAATCTATTAATTATTAACGCAGACTCTAACTGTTAATACACCTGATGACGTGATTTAGCTGTGTTGTGTGAAGGTACGTGGGTGAAGGTATCGTGGGTGAGGGTACGTGGGTGAGGGTATCGTGGGTGAGGGTATCGTGGGTGAGGGTATCGTGGGTGAGGTACGTGGGTGAAGGTATCGTGGGTGAGGTTATCGTGGGTGAGGGACGTGGATGAGGGTACGTGGGTGAGGGTACGGATGAGGGTACGGGTGAGGGTATCGTGGGTGAGGGCATGGATGAGGGTACGTGGGTGAATAGTGGGTGAGGGTATCGGGTGAAGGTATCGTGGGTGAGGGGTGCGTGGATGAGGGTACGTGGGTGAAGGTATCGTGGGTGAGGTACGTGTGAGGTATCGGGTGAGGTTATCGGGTGAGGGTACGTGGATGAGGGTACGGGTGACGGTACGTGGGTGAGGTTATCGTGGGTGAGGGTACGGATGAGGGTACGGGTGAGGGCATGGATGAGGGTACGTGGTGAGGGTATCGTGGGTGAGGGACGTGGATGAGGGTACGTGGTGAGGAAGTGGATGGGTACGTGAGGGACGGTGAGGGTACGGATGAGGTACGTGGGTGAAGGTATCGTGGTGAGGGTATGGGTGAGGGTATCGTGGGTGAAGGTACGTGGGTGAAGGTATCGGGTGAGGGTACGTGGGTGAGGGTACGTGGGTGAAGGTATCGTGGGTGAGGGTATCGGGTGAAGGTATCGGGTGAGAGTATCGTGGGTGAGGTACGTGGGTGAAGGTATCGGGTGAGGGTATCGGGGTGAAGGTATCGTGGGTGAGAGTATCGCTGGGTGAGGGTACGTGGATGAGGGCACGTGGGTGAAGGTAACGTGGGTGAGAGTATCGTGGGTGAGGGTACGTGGATGAGGGTACGTGGGTACTTGGATGACACCTATAATCACCCGATACAACTGATTCGCTAATCCTTTTCATCTACTGTAACTGGCCTCAGAGCACCACTATAATGAAGGCGCCAGTAAGGTGAGGGAGCACCTGGTAGACGGTTCCTGCACACAGGGCCCAGGAAGTGACCACGGGCAGGCAGGTGTCGGGCAGGTAGGGAGCGTCACGCGCCAGCAGTGTTGACTCCTCTTGTCATGCCTACCCACACCTGTCTACACTTACCTACACCATCCCAAACCTGACCACACCTACCCACACCTGTCTATACTTACCTACACCATCCCAAACCTGACCACACCTGTCTATACTTACCTATACACCATCCCAAACCTGACCACACCTACCCACACCTGTCTATACTTACCTACACCATCCCAAACCTGACCACACCTACCCACACCTGTCTATACTTACCTATACACCATCCCAAACCTGACCACACCTATCCACACCTGTCTATACTTACCTATACACCATTCCAAACCTGACCACACCTACCCACACCTGTTTATACATACCTATACACCATCCCAAACCTGACCACACCTACCCACACCTGTCTATACTTACTTACACCATCCCTAACCTTACCACACCTGTTTATACTTACCTACACCATCCCAAACCTGACCACACCTGTCTATACTTACCTACACCATCCCAAACCTAACCACATCTGCCCACACATACGAGTTTTCAGGTTTAATTATACCCACACCTGTCTATTTGCCCCCACCTGTCCATACCTGTCCCGCCGCCCCGCCATATCTGTGTCTACATCCGCTCATCCATTATTTCATTCGCCTCAGGAGGAGGTTCGCCATCGGTAATGCCTGCCCCTCACCTGTCACCACACCTGGGCAGGAAACACATGCTCGCCATACGTGTCACCGCCGCACATTTTAATCAGGTAAGGTTAGGTTAGGTAACGAAATGTGCAAACCTGAAACGTCAAGATGAAAAACAGGTACAGTACAGTATTTATAAGACTCAAGGTAAAAACAACTCATTAAAACCACAAAGAAGATTTTAGAATTCACAATTAAAAAAAAAAACACAGGTGGATTAAACCTACGAGAAAATAGGTTGGGTAACGATCTTAGAAGCGACACTTGATTAGTAACTTAAGGTGCGTTTCTGGGATCCTCAAGTACAGTAAACAGTGGAGTGGAGAGTAAGCAAAATGTAAACAAACTAAGGTACATTTCCTGGATATCGTGTGAATGTTCGTATTACAAGAGCAACATTGTCCTCATGTGTTGATCTAAATACTGTACGAGGTTTCCTGCAGCTGAGGACAACCCAAATAATACAAAGTCAAAGAAGTGAGTGAGTGAATGAATGAGTGAATCATCAGTTGGTTGAGCAGAGTCGATGAGTGAGTGAGTGAATGAGTGAATCATCAGTTGGTCTAGCAGAGTCGGTGAGTGAGTGAGTGAATCATCAGTTGATTTAGAGAGTCGGTGAGTGAGTGAGTAGAGTGAATGATTGAGTGAATCAATCAGTTTAGCAAGATATACATTCATAGAGCTGACTGACGCAACTACAGCGGTAAACAAAGACACACAAACAACACAAGCCTAAAAAAATGATAAGGATAAAATTAGCGTTGAAGATCTTAAGTGAAGGAGGAGGAGGAGGAGGAGGAGGAGGAGGAGGAGAAAACAAATGAATGTTTGGATGGTAACGTAGAGGCTGAAGGGGGTAAATAAACAAAAGAACAGAGAAGATGGTGATAATAACTAGTAGTGTTTCCAGAGTCCTGTTATGAGAGAACACCCCAACGTTATTATTATTATTATCATTATTATTTTAGCTCTATTCTATCGTTAGTATTGTAATTATAATTTTGTAAACGTGATTTTTTTATTAAGAGTCATATTTTCACCATATTTACTCTCCCTCTAAGACTTTGAATGTTATAACAAAAATCACCGTGAAAAATCAGAAGGAGAGACATGGTGGAATTGTGAGTGGTGTGGAGTCCCTCAGGATATTGTAGTAAGTCCTTAGCTATTCCTGTACAGATCTGTATCACACAAGAATGTGTATCATTCATGTCATAATTCGATATGGAATAAGACATTAAATCATAATAATGTTAAAATATGAAGGAAAATTAAGAAAATTTACCCAAAACTGTAAACTTGGTGACATATGGATTTCAAAACCAGAATTGAGATTGAATACCAGGATATGAACACATAATAAAATACTCTTTGAGCAGCTGTATACTGGAGGTGTTATTCACTGGGTGTAGATGTGGACAAACAGGTCGAAAGCCTTCGTTCAGAACACACCCAAGTGAGCAACAACCAACAAACACAGCAGAAGACAGACACTCCCTCTGCTGGGTGGATTAATAGAGTACTTGGGTGTTGGGTGACGGAGGCAGCACGAGACAAGGATCCGGATTCACAGAGATTCTAATGTCGGTGTTTTTTTCCCGGGCCTGAGTGTGATACTGATGCCTACACTGGTCGATACTCTGCCACTTGTTGCTTAAGTGAGCCACTTAGTTGGTGCAACACATCTCCCAAGTGAAGAAGAAGAAGAAGAAGAAGAATTCAACGTAAGACATCTTGAGAATACATCTTCTTACAATGACTTCAATTCCTACTGACGAAGTTTTCACCAGGTGAGCAATACAGTACTTTACGAACCTCTAAGAATCTACCTTTATACCACAGTGTAAAATAACAAGCCACATAGCATACTCAGGATCTCCAGCGGTGAAGACGAGCCCAACGTTATCATGGCGTAGTAACTTAAGCCAGGCAGTTTAGATATCTCTCTCACATCTCCAGTTAAGAGGAATAATTCAACGAAGGGGCCTTTGAGCACCTGGGGCCCTAGGATGGTATGGGGGGGGTGGTGGGGGGCACTTGTATGAGACAGGCCGCGCGGGTGTACACAATGG
>NW_024750852.1:1108717-1118717 GCF_018991925.1 Homarus americanus
CTCAACGTCGGGGGGTGAGGGTGTAGGGGAGCCTTAACGTCAGGGGGTGAGGGTGTAGGGGGGGAGCTCCTACGTCAGGGGTGAGGGTGGGGGGGAGCCTTGGGGGTGAGGTGAGGGAGCCCAACGTCAGGGGTGAGGGTGTAGGGGGGGAGCCCTAACGTCGGGGGGTGAGGTGTAGGGGAGCCCTAACGTCGGGGGGGTGAGGGGGGAGCCCTAACGTCAGGGTGAGGTGTAGGGGAGCCCCTTAACGTCAGGGGGTGGGGGTGTAGGGGGAGCCCTAACGTCGGGGGGGTGAGGGTGTAGGGGGGAGCTCCTTAACGTCAGGGGTGAGGGGTAGGGGGGGAGCCTAACGTCAGGGGTGAGGGTGTAGGGGGGGAGCTCCTTAACGTCGGGGGTGAGGGTGTAGGGGGGAGCCCCTAACGTCGGGGGTGAGGGGTGGGGGGAGCCCTTAACGTCAGGGGGGTGAGGTGGGGGGGGAGCCCTAACGTCGGGGGTGAGGGTGTAGGGGGAGCCTTAACGTCAGGGGTGAGGGGTGTAGGGGGAGCTCTTAACGTCAGGGGTGAGGTGTAGGGGGAGCCTTAACGTCAGGGGTGAGGGGTGTAGGGGGGAGCTCCTTAACGTCAGGTGAGGGGTGTAGGGGGAGCCTTAACGTCAGGGGTGAGGGTGTAGGGGGAGCTCCTAACGTCAGGGAGGGGTAGGGGGAGCCTCTAACGTCAGGGGTGAGGGGTGGGGGAGCTCCTTAACGTCAGGGGTGAGGGGTAGGGGGAGCCTCAACGTCAGGGGTGAGGGTGTAGGGGGAGCCCTTAACGTCAGGGGTGAGGGTGTAGGGGGAGCCTTAACGTCAGGGGGTGAGGGTGTAGGGGGAGCTCCAACGTCAGGGGTGAGGGTGTGGGGGGAGCTCCTTAACGTCGGGGTGAGGGTGTAGGGGAGCTCCTTAACGTCAGGGGTGAGGGTGTAGGGGGAGTTCTTAACGTCAGTGAGGGTGTAGGGGGAGCTCCTTAACGTCAGTGAGGGGTGAGGGGGGAGCCCTAACGTCAGTGAGGGTAGTGTAGGGTGTAGTAAGACGTGAAAGTGATAGATAGATCGACAGAGGTAGATGGACAAAGGGAAAAAAAGGACGGACAGACGGCACCTTATAAGAGCATAAGAATGGAGGAAACTGCAGCCGGCCTATTGGCCCATACTGGGCAGTCCCATTTACACCCAACCCCTATTGCTCATATAAGCATCCAACCTATGTTTGAAGCTATTCAGCGTATTCGAGTTAATGATGATATTTGGTAACTTGTTCCATTCATCCACTACTCTGTTTCCAAACCAATGTTTACCTATTTCGCGCCTTAATCTAAATTTGTCTAATTTAAAACCATTGTTACAACAGGAACATGAGCCAAATTAACAGATCCGATAACACCCGTGGGACGGATCATCACTACACCTGACCGACCTTCACCATCTTTTGTGCAGGACCATCCCATAACCATCTGTGACAGTCCCATTACCACTTGTGACCGTCCCATAACCATCTGTGACAGTCCCATTACCACTTGTGACCATCCCATAACCATCTGTGACAGTCCCATTACCACTTGTGACCGTCCCATAACCATCTGTGATAGTCCCATTACCACCTGTTGAGTAAGACCTATTCCGGTAACCAGCTGGCTTATTGAGTATTATTTTCTTACCTCTCTCTCTCTCTCTCTCTCTCTCTCTCTCTCTCTCTCTCTCTCTCTCTCATCTATTCTCGGGTGGTGACCAGGGTACACTACGGGCGTGTATATATAGGCGTGTGATGTGGGCGTACAGGGCAATTATGAGCGATTAAGGTATGCATTGAGAGGGTGGGCGGGCGGGGGTGGGCGTGGGTATACATAAACGACATAGATATAGGCAAGGCAACATAAGTAAGTTTGCTGATGACACTAAAGGGGCGTGTAATTAAATCTGACGAGGACTCCGCAAAACTACAGGAAGATCTATACATTTTTTTTCGGATAGTCTGAAAAATGGCAGATGAAATTTAATGTGGACAAAAGTAAACTATTTGGTCTAGGAGATGTAAACAGGGAAACCAGATATCAGATGAACAACGTTGTTATAGAGAAATCCGACTGAGAAAGATTTAGGAGTAATAATAAGTAGGAATCTTAAACCAAGACAACAATGTGTATTTGCTCGAAACAAGGCTAACAAAGTACTTGGGTTCATACAAAGGAGTGTTAGTTACAAGACTAGGGGAAAGGTCACGGCAGGGTTAGCTCCCGAGGGATAATTATCAGATATGGCCAGTGCTATGTGTGGTCTTGGGTGTGCGAGTTTGTTGACCAAACTGGAGTGGTCCATGGAAGAATTGGCGAGGGCCAAGGAAGAAATTGAGAGGGCCACGTTGGAGAACCTGAAATTAAAGGAAGAGCTGGCGAGGTTAAAAGGGGAGGCGGGACAGGATACAACAACAACGACAACAACAGCTAAGTGTACCAACTCGTTCAGTCCCTTGATAGACGAATTGGACGTTAGTACAGTCATGGACAGGGATGACAAGGAAGGTATAAAAACTTTAATTGTTGGTGACTCACAGGTAAGGTACATGGACAGGGCCTTTTGTGGTAAAAACAAAAATAGGATGAGGGTGTGTTTGCCAGGAGCTGGGGTGGGGGATATAGTTGACAGGATGGACAATATCTTGTCTGGTAATGGGAACAAACCCATTATCTGCCTCAGTGCAGGAGGCAATGATATTGGCCGGTGTAGGAGCGAGGAGCTTCTTGATAAGTTCAAGGCAGCTATAGATCGTATTAGGTCTAAGGGAGGGATCCCTATCATATGCGGTGTCCTGCCTAGAAGGAGAGTTGGCAGTGAATGGTTGTCAAGGGCGGTTGGTGTCAACGACCGTCTTGACAGATATTGCAAGTCAATATCGGTCCCATTCATTGACAACTGGGACAACTTCTACGGCAGAAGGGACCTTTATGCTAGGGATGGGGTGCACCTGTCTCGGGATGGGGTGGCAACCCTGGCTGGGTCTCTAGAGGGGGCAGTTCAAAGGATATCGAAGTCTTTAAACTGCTAGGGGAACATATGGGCACGGGGGTGGGGGAAACTGCAGTGGGAGCGGGTAAACAAAGTAAAAGATTACAGGGAAATAGTGTTAGGAATGATGACAAAACTAAATTAGACAGGGAGTTTAAAACTAAACGCGGTAAGGGGAGGACTCAGAACAAGACTAACTTAAATGTCTACTACGCGAACAGTAGCAGTATGAGAAACAAAATGGATGATTTTAGGGCCTTGGTATGTACCGAAAAAATCGATATAATAGCATTCACTGAAACATGGATCAACCTAGACTCACGTGAGTTGCCGGTCGAATACCAAATTGCGGGTTACAAATTGTTCCATACCGATAGGCAGACCAGGAAAGGAGGCGGAGTAGCAATCTATGTTAGGGATAATCTGAAGTGTGAAATAAATAAGGAAATATAAACTGAGCGGAATACAGAAACAATTTGGATAGAATTATGCGACGGGAGGGAAAAATTAATCACACGAGCATTATATAGATCTCCCAATCTTGATAGAGTCAATGAGCGACTTATCTGGGATGAAATGCGCAGGGCTTCCATACACAACAAAGTCTGTATAGTAGGCGACTTTAACCTTGGCCTAATAGATTGGACTGACCTTACGGGTAATTCAGATTCAGAGGATTTTCTCGAGACGATCCAGGACTGTTTCCTAAGTCAACATATAACCGAACCCACACTGGGTAATAATATACTCGATTTAGTTCTGTCGAACAGAGAAAACCTCATTAGCAATGTCGAGGTCGGGAACGAACTTGCAAACAGCGATCACAAAGAAATTAGATTCCAGTTAGATTTTCAGGGCAGACATAAGGAAAATTCCACTGAAGTTCCGGATTTCAGAAGGGCAAACTTTGACAGTTTAAAGAGGCAGCTGAGAGAGGGGGTGTCGCGCTTGGCCGTGAACCTGACAGATGACTCCGACCTGATAACGAGATCTGAGATTGCCGAGTTCCACGACAATTTAAATAATGAGTTACCTAATGCACAAAGGCAGAACATACCATACAAAAAACTCAGATCAGACAACAATGACCCTAAATGGATAAATGGATATTGGCGAGTAGGGTTAAAACCGAGATAAGGAAAGCCAAGAGGAATAATGAGGTAAGGATAGCAAGGGAGGCAAAGACAAACCCCAAAGGATTCTACCAAATGTATCAAACTAAAACACGAGAAAAGATTGGACCAATACGGTCAGATACCGGCGAGCTCACTGATAACGATGGAGAAATGAGCAATAATTTGAATAAATATTTTTCAACAGTTTTCACCATTGAAAATTCAAACATGATACCCGAGGCACCGACTCTATTCAGAGATAGTGAAGAAAACAAATTAAGCGAGATAGTAGTGACTAGTAACGATGTTAGTAAGCAAATAGACAAACTAAAGCCTAATAAGTCACCTGGTCCCAATGAGATATTTGCCAGAGTATTAAAGGAATGTAAGGAAGAGCTTAGTATGCCCTTAGCAAAGTTGTTTAACATGTCCTTAAAAACAGGTGTAGTACCAGAATCCTGGAGGATAGCGAATGTAATACCGATTTTCAATAAGGGGGATAGATCACTAACCTCTAACTACCGCCCAATCAGTCTAACATCAATAGTAGGCAAATTACTGGAAGCAATCATTTCAAACTCTATACGAAATCACCTGGAGAAGGACTGATTGATCAATGATTCCCAGCATGGCTTCACAAGTGGACGTTCTTGTCTAACTAATCTATTAACATTCTTTTCATCAGTTTTCGAATAGGTGGACGAGGGGCACAATTAGGATGTGGTATATCTCGACTTTAGCAAAGCCTTCGACAGAGTCCCCCACGAAAGACTAATTAGAAAGGTAGAAGCACATGGCATCAAAGGTAACATCTTTAAATGGATTAGGGCGTGGTTACAGGACAGGAAACAGCGAGTGAGCATTAAGGGCACCAAGTCCCATTGGAGCAACGTCACAAGTGGAGTTCCCCAAGGCTCAGTACTTGGACCATTATTATTTATTATATACATAAACGACATAGATATCCGCAGAGACAGCAACATAAGTAAATTTGCTGATGACACTAAAATAGGACGTGTTATTAAATCTGACGAGGACTCCGCAAAACTACAGGAAGATCTAAACAAATTTTTGGAATGGTCTGAAAAATGGCAGTTGGAATTCAACGTGGACAAATATAAAGTACTCAGTACAGGAGATGCAAACAGGGAAACCAGATACCAGATGAACAACGATGCCATAGAGAAATCCGACTTCGAGAGAGATTTAGGAGTAATGATAAGTAGGAACCTTAAGCCAAGTAAACAATGTGTTTTTGCTCGAAACAAGGCTAATAAAGTACTTGGGTTCATACAAAGGAGTGTTAGTTACAAGACTAGCCAGGTCATCCTAAAACTGTATCTTGCGCTTGTGAGACCACACCTGGATTACGCAGTTCAGTTCTGGTCACCGTATTACAGGATGGATATAGAATCATTGGAAAGAATTCAGAGGAGAATGACAAGACTAATCCCGGGCATTAGGAGCCTTGAGTATAGAGACAGGTTAAAGCATCTTAATTTGCACTCCCTCGAGAGACGTAGAGTGAGGGGCGACCTGCTAGAGGTGTATAAGTGGAAGTCAGGGCTAAAGAAAGGGGACATTACAAAGGTACTCAAACTATCCAACCAGGAGCGAACTCGTAACAATGGTTTTAAATTGGACAAATTTAGATTTAGGCGGGAAATAGGTAAACATTGGTTTGGAAACAGAGTGGTGGACGAGTGGAACAAGTTACCAAATATCATCATTAACTCGAATACGCTGAATAGCTTCAAACATAGGTTGGATGCTTATATGAGCAATAGGGGATGGGTGTAAACAGGACTGCCCAGTATGGGCCAATAGGCCCGCTGCACTTTCCTCCATTCTTATGTTCTTATATCTTACGCTTGTGAGACCTCACTTGGATTACGCAGTTCAGTTCTGGTCACCGTACTACAGAATGGATATAGAATCCCTAGAAAGCATTCCGAGGAGGATGAAAAGACTAATCCCGGGCATTAGGAACCATGAGTACAGAGACGGGTTAAAGCGCAATGGTTTTAAATTAACTCGAATACGCTGGATAGCTTCAAACATAGGTTGGATGGATATATGAGCGATAGGGGTTGGGTGTAAACGGGACTGCTTAGTATGAGTCAATAGGCCCTCTGCAGTTTCCTCCATTCTTATGTTCTTAAGTATGGGCGTGAGAGTGAACGTGAGTAATGAGAGAGAGAGAAAGAAAGAAAGAAAGAAAGAAAGAGAGGGAGAGAAGGGGTGTGTACGTGTGAGGCGTCGTTGACCTGTGACTCACCACTCACTCACCACTCACTCACTCATGACTCATCACACACCTGGCAGCCCCTCAATGATTGGAGCCTATTAATGGAGTCTTGTCAGCTTATTTATGGCAGGTAGCCAGTCCATTCATTGATGCTTGTGGTGGTAGTGGTGGTAGTTGTTGTGGTAGTGGTGGGGATTGTGGTTGCTTTTGTGGTTATGATTGTAATGGTTGGTAATTGTAATGGTGGTAATGATGGTGGTGGTGATAGTAGTAATGATGGGGGTGATTGGAATGGTGGTTGTGATGTATGGCGGTTGTGTGGTAATATATAAGTGATGTGTGGTAGTCGCGATTATGGTTGATGATAGTTTACACCCTCCTCCCCCTCTTCCCTCGCCTCCTCCTCCACCTCCTCCTCTTCTTCCACTCACAAACCACACCCACATCACCCCCAACACTGTCTTGAACTCACCTTCTCCCCTTTTTCCTCCCCCCCTCCTTCCCCTCCCCCCTCCTTTCCCCTCCTCCTCCTCACCACACCCACATCACCTTCCAACATGACCTCATCTTCAACCAAAATAAAACACCTTTAAAGTATTCTCCCATTTCCTCCTCCGAAAGACGAAGAGTGCGGGGAGATATGATAGAAGTATTTAAGTGGGTGAAAGGAATCAATAAAGGAGATATAGATAAAGTTCTTATAATATCCGAGCAGGATAGGACTCGTAGCAACGGATTTAAGTTGGATAAGTTTAGGTTTAGGAGGGAGAGAGGAAGAAACTGGTTCACAAATAGGGTGGTGGACGAGTGGAACAAGCTTAGCAACTTTGTAGTAAGTGCTGGAACGCTGTACAGTTTTAAAAGGAGGCTAGATAGATTCATGGATGATAGAGAGTGGTTGTAATTCTTGACAGGAGCTGCTATGCACAGGCCAACCGGCCTATTGCAGACTCCTTATTTTCTTATGTTCTTATGAATCGGATCTCCCTTTCCACCCCCACCTCCCCCCACCTTCTATCCGTCCAAAACCAACGTAACGTCCGGCCGGCCTTCACTGCATTCATACTTCCTTCTTTGGTCTATAACTTCATTCACGAGCAGACGGGACAAGTTTTAGCCTTGATGTAAGTCTGTCGGGAGAGAGGTCGAGGGTGGAAAAAAAAAAAGGGTGGTGGTGGGTTGTGAAAGTATGAAGGGAAACACGAGGATGTAAATTAGTTTTGTGTGTGTGTGTGTGTGTAGCGGAGAGTTGATTTATACCTGTGGGGAAATATTGAACATTGTCACAAGGCTGAAGGAAAATTATTTTATCCGTGTGTGATTAATCTATAGACCAGCTGTATGGTGAGGATTATGGAGTGTGTTGATTTGTAGGAGAGAGGAGGAGGAGCAGGAGGAGGAAGAAACAAGAATGGAAAACGATATCATCAACATTTCTATGGAATTTTTTTTTACTAATACTTCGGTTGTAAAGAAGAAGAAGAAGAAGAAAATAGGGGGGAGGAGGAGGAGGAGGAGGAGGAGGAGGGATAAAGAACGAGGGTTGCCACATAGAGAGTTGAGCCAACTCACTCCTCACCCCCAGGGCCTTGCAACATCTGGCCCACCAAGGTCAATCCAGGTCACTCACCCCCCCCCTTCCCTCCCACGACCACCCTCCCTCAAGGTCACCACAGGTCACTGAAAAGTCAACAAAGGTCACTCACCACCCCACGCCCCTCAGGTAATACAGGTAACACACTATACGTTAGAGGATAAAAGGAAAAAAGTTAATTATTTTACAGGTTTAAAATTTTTTCTAATATCATTTGCAATAGATTGAGTTACCTGGCGTTGATTTTAGGGTTCACCTTTCACCTATTACCCTCCCTGACCCTCCTTACCCCCCACCCCCACCTTAATTGACCTATGACTAATCACACCTACCCAACCACCACCGTCTGGGTGATGAGGGAACCTTTTCAAGACTCAGGAGAGAGACAGTCATTCCCTGTTGATCTGTAATAAAGTTGGAGGAATTGCATAATATTGGTGAGTCCGTTAGTGGCCCTGTATACGTGCTGTTAGTGGCCCTGTATACGTGCTGTTAGTGGCCCTGTATACGTGCTGTTAGTGGCCCTGTATACGTGCTGTTAGTGGCCCTGTATACGTGCTGTTAGTGGCCCTGTATACGTGTTGTTAGTGGTCCTATATACGTGCTGTTAGTGGCCCTGTATACGTGCTGTTAGTATTTTCAACTATACGTGCTGTTAGTGGCCCTGTATACATTAACATTGAGTGGCCCTGTAAACGTGCAGTTAGTGGCCCTGTAAACGTGCTGTTAGTGGCCCTGTAAACGTGCTGTTAGTGGCCCTGTATACGTGCTGTTAGTATTTCAATATACGTGCGTGAGTGGCCCTGTATACGTGCTATTAGTGGCCCTGTATACGTGTTGTTAGTGGCCCTATGCATTGTTAGTGGCCCTGCCCATACGTGTTGTTAGTGGCCCTGTATGCGTATTGTTAGTGGCCCACTAGCCATACGTGTTGTTAGTGGCCCTGTATACGTGCTATTAGTGGCCCTGTATACACGTGTTGTTAGTGGCCCTGTATACGTGTTGTTAGTGGCCCTGTATACGTGCTATTAGTGGCCCCTGTAAACGATGTAGTGGCTATACGTGTTGTTAGTGGCCTGTATACGTGCTGTTAGTGGCCCTGTATACGTGCGTGAGTAGCCCTGTATACGTGCTGTTAGTGGCCCTGTATATACGTGCTGTTAGTGGCCCTGTATACGTGCTATTAGTGGCCCTGTAAGCGATGCTGTTAGTGGCCCTGTATACGTGCTGTTAGTGGCCCTGTATACGTGTTGTTAGTAGGGTCCTATATACGTGTTGTTAGCAGTGGCCCACTAACCTTCACGTGTTGTGTCGTGTCGTTAGTGAAGCGGGCGGTAAGTTTGAGGTCCAGGAGTTCTCCAAATAGGTTTACTGCCTGCGTGCATGTGAACACGTACACACACACACTCCTATACTGTACCTCCACGCAGACGTTACGCGCGCGCTCACACACACACACACACACACACACACACACACACACACACACACTTCCTGCCTATGGTCTGACCTTCGTTGAAAGTTGTGTAACTCTGGTGAGGTAACAACGCAATGGCTGGAACTTCATTTGATACTCCGGATGTGTGGGCGTGGGCGTCTTTACACAACTCCTGAAGACGAACAAACTTTATTATTGGTTTCATCTATAAAAAAAACTATTTGTATTCCGTTAAGGTGAGGCAAGTGTCGGCGGAGCAGTGGTAAATGGGTATACATTTTCCTGGTGATGTAAGAACGATTTTAGACTGGATTACTTAAGCCAGGTCATAGAGGTGATCTCCTTACAGTATTTCGTATGGTGGGACTCTCGATAATTCGTAATGCGATACTTGCAAAAATTCGTAATGTGGTACTTTCCATACTTCGTAAGACGAAACTCTAAAAATTCGTAAGACTGACTGAAAAAAAATCGTGCGGTACTTTTCCTCCTGATTATTTTTTTAGTGAATTCGTGTGTCCGGTTCTCCTTATGCCGTAAACTACGACAGAAAGATGGTAGGCGAAATGGCG
>NW_024750852.1:1123717-1143717 GCF_018991925.1 Homarus americanus
TGTCATTCCCCCCTCCTTTCCAAGATTGTCTGCCTCAAAAAGTGCATTCCAAATAATATGCATATAATACTGAAAATCCTTTATTTTTTCCATATTAGTATCAGTTTCTCCCCTGAAAATCTGAGGGGGGAAATTCCCCCCTGGTTGAGAACCCCTGCTCTATACGAAATCACCTGGAGAAGCACCGATTGATCAATGATTCCCAGCATGGCTTCACAAGCGGACGTTCTTGTCTAACTAATCTATTAACATTCTTTTCATCAGTTTTCGAATCGGTGGACGAGGGGCACAATTAAGATGTGGTATATCTCGACTTTAGCAAAGCCTTCGACAGAGTCCCCCACGAAGGACTAATTAGAAAGGTAGAAGCTCATGGCATCAAAGGTAACATCCTTAAATGGATTAGGGCGTGGTTACAGGACAGGAAACAGTGAGTGAGCATTAACTGCACTAAGTCCCATTGGAGCAACGTCACAAGTGGAGTTCCCCAAGGCTCAGTACTTGGACCATTATTATTTATTATATACATAAACGACATAGATATCGGCATAGACAGCAACATAAGTAAATTTGCTGATGACACTAAAATAGGACGTGTTATTAAATCTGACGAGGACTCGCAAAACTACAGGAAGATCTAAAAAAAATTTTCGAATGGTCTGAAAAATGGCAGATGAAATTCAACGTGGACAAATGTAAAGTACTCAGTATAGGAGATGTAAACAGGGAAACCAGATACCAGATGAACAACGATGCCATAGAGAAATCCGACTGCGAGAGAGATTTAGGAGTAATGATAAGTAGGAACCTTAAGCCAAGTAAACAATGTGTTTTTGCTCGTAACAAGGCTAATAAAGTACTTGGGTTCATACAAAGGAGTGTTAGTTACAAGACTAGCCAGGTCATCCTAAAACTGTATCTTGCTCTTGTGAGACCACACCTGGATTACGCAGTTCAGTTCTGGTCACCGTATTACAGAATGGATATAGAATCATTGGAAAGAATTCAGAGGAGAATGACAAGACTAATCCTGGGCATTAGGAACCTTGAGTATAGGGACAGGTTAAAGCATCTTAATTTGCACTCCCTCGAGAGACGTAGAGCGAGGGGCGACCTGATAGAGGTGTATAAGTGGAAGTCAGGGCTAAACAAAGGGGACATTACAAGAGGTACTCAAACTATCCAACCAGGAGCGAACTCGTAACAATGGTTTTAAATTGGACAAATTTAGATTTAGGCGTGAAATAGGTAAACACTGGTTTGGAAACAGAGTAGTGGATGAATGGAACAAGTTACCAAATATCATCATTAACTCGAATACGCTGAATAGCTTCAAACATAGGTTGGATGCTTATATGAGCAATAGGGGTTGGGTGTAAACGGGACTGCCCAGTATGGGCCAATAGGCCCGCTGCAGTTTCCTCCATTCTTATGTTCTTATGTTCTACCGGCAGGTGAGGTCAGGTGAGGTTAGGTGTTGTCTGTGGGGTAGGGCAGGGGTGTGGAGCAGGGCAAGGGTGTGGGGTAGGGCAAGGATGTGGGGTAGGGCAGGAGTGTGGGGTGGGGCAGGGGTGTTGGGTAGGGCAGGGATGTGGGATGATGGGGCAGGGAAGGAATGTGGGGTGTGATGGGACGGGTGTGGAGTGGGGCAGGGGTGTGGGGTAGGGCAGGGGTGTGGGAGGTAAAACATCATGGTGGTAGAGCTGTGTTGAAGGCCCTGTCTTTTTTTAATATTTTGGAGCTGGTGTTATTGTTCTCCTCGCCGTGTCTACAAGTCCCGGCTCGAAGTGTTTTGGAATCAACAATCACTACGGGGCTTTCCTAACATTTTTCCTGTGTATTTTGCGATTGATATTTTACAGACATACAGTATATATATATATATATACCGGATATGTACGTTAATACATATGTATTTTGCGAGAATAAGCTACACTGTCCCCATGAGAAGATGGCCCTCACTGGCCCCATGGGAAGGTGGCCCTCTGGACTAATAAGAGAGACCACTTAGTTATAATAGTTACACAGCTTTGTTTAATGGAGGAATTAACTTACAATATAATTCTACTTCAAATTAAAAGCTATGGAGCTGTACACTAGAAAGGTCAGGAAGTATAACAAAGCTACATTTATTATAGTAAGCTAATCTTTATCTCACAAAGCTGAGTTATTGTGGTAGACAGCTTCACCACTAACCAGGAAGGATCTGATTGTTTTGGACAGTGTATCAGGGTGATCAGTAGCGATGTAAGCTTAATAAAAAAAAGCTATAAATTTCTAATGGAAAGTTATTTAGCTGTAAGACAAAACACGTAAATTTGTGGTTGAATTATAAGGTAAACAAAAATGTAAACCTTTGTAATCACAATAAAAGCCAATGTAATTATGACACAGCTATGTAAATTACAATGGAAAGCTAATGTAATTAAACCCGTGTAACATGATGGAGGGCTATGTAATTACTATGGACAGCTCTGTAGTGTGAATCTGTGTTAGTCTGGCAGTGCTATATGGTTATAGTAGATCGCTATACTGTTGAGTTATATTAGAATAAAGTTTGAGTGGACACAGTGCAAGCAAGTGTATTGAGGAATAAGAAACGTGTAGCAGTCGTGTTCACTCCTGAATCTGGCAGAGTCTTGACCTGTGTTGACCTGTGTACATGAGACAGTAGCTCTTGTTAACTCGCCACTGAAGGAAGAACGAAATATTCCCCCAAGTCTAGAGTTTTGAACTTTTATCATATAACACATCAGTAATCCTTGAACTAATACGTCTTTGGGTTAGGTTTGGTTAGGTTAAGTTAGGTTAGGTTAGGTTAATGATAAATGTGTCTCAGGTGATTATTAATTGAACAACTTTAAAATAATAGGAATAAGAATTAATAAATATAATGTAATCTACGTTTTTTTTTGGGGGTAAGTATTCAAAAAAATATTAATGGAGGGGAGAAAGTAATTTAGAAATACAAAAAATTTTCTGTATTTAAAGTGTAATGAGAGAAATACCTGAGAGTTCATTAATGTGTATGTTTGTTTGTCGTGACGTGAAGGTTTTAATAAGGTGAAACACATGCGTGGGTTATAGTCATCATCATCATCATCAATCATCATCATCATCATCATCATCATCATCATCGTCAATCATCATCATCATCATCAATCATCAATCATCATCAATCATCATCATCATCATCATCATCATCATCAATCATCAATCATCATCAATCATCATCGTCATCATCATCATCATCATCATCATCATCATCGTCAATCATCATCATCATCATCATCATCAATCATCAATCATCATCATCATCATCATCATCATCATCATCATCATCATCATCATCATCATCATCATCATCATCATCATCATCGTCAATCATCATCATCATCATCATCATCAATCATCAATCATCATCATCATCATCATCATCATCATCATCATCATCATCATCATCAATCATCATCATCGTCATCACCATCATCATCATCATCAACAACAACAACCACCGACACGACGACGTACACCCCCCCCCACCCCCCACCCCCACGCCATCACAGGTGTCAACGCCAAACACACCTGCTCCGCTATGCTAATTTATACGTGCGCTAGCCTCGTCTTGCATCACCCACACCTGTTGCACCTGCCTGTGTTCTCGGCCGTGTTCTCACTTCCATTTTGCTTCACCGTGATATGATATTAATGAGGAAATTACAGTTGTTTTATTTATAAATTTTTATTTTTTTTAAAGTCTTTCGGTGTTGATTTTTTTGATGTGTTTATTTGCCTCTCGTGAATAATTTTGGTTTCTTACACTAGTGATTAAGAAGCAGCGAGATTTATGTGAGATAAGTGCTTAGTTAACTCTCTCTCTCTCTCTCTCTCTCTCTCTCTCTCTCTCCCCCCCTGATATTTTACTCATTGTTTACTCACGGAAATTGGACATCTGAACTATAAACAAGAAAAAAGGAATTGTTTTCCTCTCTTAATATTGTCAACATGAGGTGAATCTTCAGTTTGGTTGACCTCAGGAGTTGTTTACAGTGTTAGAATGTTGATTATAAACATGTATTTGTCTGTAACTCCAATTTCCTTTTGGGTTCTGTATTTTTTCTTTTTTTTTCTTTTTTTCTTTTTTTTTAGTGCAACTTGAATGCTATGGCGTTTATTGTAAGATAAATATTTACGGTCGAGATTCTTAAGGGTTCTTTAGTTAGATTTCTTTGTTAATTTTATTTATCTGAGTTATAAACAGTACAACACCCTTAACAAATTGACTGACACATGTTAACAGGTTTAATTATTTCTTCCTTAACTTGAGACCACGTAAATAATAATGTTAATCATATATTAACATAAAATTTAACCCAATGGAGTTCAATTTAACCTGAGCAGCACAACGAAAAAGTATTGTTTATTTTAACATTATGAGAGTCTGATGTTAACCCAAGTGTGTTGACAGAATAGGACCCATGAAGAGTGGTGATAATGTTAACAAATTTTAACCCCAGTGGAGGGTAATTTAACCAGATGGTGTTATTTTCAGCTGCGGGATAAGTGACGTTGACTGTGAAAACAACTAGACCCTCCCTGCAACATTAACCAAGGCTGGGGGAGGTGAGGGAAGGAAGGGAGAGAAAGTAGGAGGGAGGGAGGGAGGGAGGAAGAGAGCGTGGGAGGGAGGGAAAGTGGCCTGACACGGGGAGGGAAAGGGAGAGGGAGGGAGGAAGGGGACGGAAGAGAGGAGGAGGAGGAGGGAGGAAGGGGACGGAAGAAAGGAAGGAAAGGGCAATGAAGGAGGGAGGGAAAGTGTCCGGAAAAGGGGGAGGAAACGGGGAGAGAACGCGTAAAGGGAGGGAGGGGGTAGGGAGAGACAAGGCGTGGGTGATTAAGAAGTAGAGGTGGTAGTTGGTGGAAGAGATAAGACTGTGATTCACACCGGGTATCTTATCAGTTGTTATCTATATTATTCACTTCTTATCTGACCTCTCCACCTCGCGTCGCCAAGCCTCCGCCGCCCCGCCACGCCTTTGCCGACCGACACACCACGGCTCGTTCATGGTTAGCCTTGTTTGATAGTGGTAATGACTTGTTTGTGGGACTTCGTGAGAGAGAGAGAGAGAGAGAGAGGATAATGGTTTTCTTAGTGTCGAGTTTCCCCTTGAGTAGCTGTTAGTGACAGTCGAGGTGTTGATCGAACGATTTATAAAAGGACTTCCCCTCTGTGTTAATTTGCAGGAGACAAGTGAACAGATGAGTGAAGGGACTTAATGATAATGTTCTTGTGAATGTTTGTGTTTACTGAAGTACGCTTGTGTTTAGGCTACTGTTATCGTGTGTGTGTGTGTGTGTGTGTGTGTGTGTGTGTGTGTGTGTGTGTGTGTGTCTAGCTATCTATATCCTATAGCCATAACTGACAACCATATGATATATCTCTTTATAATTATCATCCTCTCTCTCTAGGAATTACCATACACAACCATTCAGCCTCACACCTGCCTCATTAACATATCTCACCTGCTCCCTCTCCTCCTCCTTACCTTTACTCTTAACTGTAGGAATTGTTGTGTGTGTGAGACTGAGAGTGAGTGAGTGAGTGAATGAATGAATGCTTATGAATGAGATAATACGTAGGAATGTTTGAATGAATGAAAGAATGAATGAATGAATGAATGAATGAATGAGAAATGATAAAAACAGTAAGATAGAGTTTCAGTGAATAAATTAGAGAGAGAGAGAGAGAGAGAGAGAGAGAGAGAGAGAGAGAGAGAATCCACCACATTTTAACCCTCCTCCTCCTTTCTTGACGTAAGTAATTAAATATTCTGACAGAAACGACTTACAAGATGGAAATTACCTTTAAGTGATCATTCGTGTTGGACTGGATGCAAAATAGGAAAAAAAACGTCATGGGTTAGAAAAAAATTATGTTTATGTATATTGCAGACCAAAACATTACTGGATATAGCATTAACCATTGACGTTCTGGATGGTTAGGTTAGGTTAGGTGATAAGAAACTCATTATCCTTCAAACAGTAGATAAAATATAAAGTCTCCTTGAACATATATGTAAATTTGGGTGCATTTTAACCCCAAATTCTATCACCTATCACCAAATTTTTATCACCTATAGGCCTCATTATCAGTGTTGTGTGTGTGTGGGTGTGAGACAGGGAGTGTAGCACCTCGGTGTTCACATCTACTGCAGTATACCTGAGTTACCTGTGGGGATTTTTTAAAGGCCACGAGCAGTAGTGATCTTTAGTGATATTTACTCACCTGTCGTGCTCAAGGTAACGTGTGTGTGTGTGTGTGTGTGGTGTGTGTGTGTGTGTGTGTGTGTGTGTGTGTGTGTGTCCTAGTGTTTCTTTCTTTCTTTCTTTCTTCTTCAGGGTTTGCTTTGTCTCTTAGCTTTAGATAGAACGCCATCTCGAAGGTATCAAGCGGGCAAACGTTCGCCAGACGCAGCTTTTCAGTGAGTGGTGTCATTGAGGAGGTAGAAGGAAGTGCCAGGCATTGCGGATCGTTAGTATTGGCACCTCGATCTCCCTTCTCCCCCTCCCCCTCCCCACCCTAATTCTCTACCCCCCCCACCCCACTCCCCACCCACTCCTACCCCTCACCCATTCTAAGAATTGATTTTACAACTTGTGTCGTAATGGCAGGTGAACAGGTAAATGAAGTGTGTAGAAAAATGTATAGTAAGATGACACACACACACACACACACACACACACACACACACACACACACACACACACACACACACACACACACACACACACACACACACACACACACCCACACACCACAAATTTCTAAACTTTCATCTGTGTCCCTCACTATGATGCTGACGGCTAAGACTCAATGTGTGATAAGACTGAGTAAGAGACGGTCATTTACAAGGTGGTGGTATCGAACCCAGGTGCAGAGTCTGGGAGGGAGGGACGGAGGGAGGGGGGAGGGAGAAGGCAAGCATTTAGGGTAGAAAGGTAGGTAGAGTAGAAAACCACGTGAGAGGCAGAAAAGACGGTAGAGAGATACACAAACAGACAGGACGAGAGAGACAGACAGACAGACAGACAGACAGACAGACAGACAGACAGACAGACAGACAGACAGACAGACAGGAGTTGTGGAATGAATGGAATAAAAGTTCAGCGTGAAGAAATAGGAAATACTTTTTTTTTTTGGGGAGGGGGGGAAGAGAGGTGAAGGGGGGAGGAGGGGGGGATGGAAGAAGGGGTGGGGAAGGGAGGGAGAAAGAGAGAAGGAGTAGTCACACTTACCATTAACCTTACCACCCCCAACACTATTTTCTTACCCTCCCTTCCCCACACCCTGCCTCACACCCTGCCCCCACACCAGGGATGAGCAAAACGTAAGGGAGTGGGAAGTTGGACGAGAGGGCTGGTGGGGACAGGAGGAGAGAGAGAGAGAGAGAGAGAGAGAGAGAGAGAGAGAGAGAGAGAGAGAGAGGACCCAGGTACGAGGATACAGGCAGATTCCACCTGTGTGTCGAGTCACTAAGTAAACAAAGCTACCTGAACGGACTCACCTGGGATTCCCACACCCGGCCATCCTCCGCCATCCTCCTCCTCCTCCTCCTCCTCCTCCTCCTCCTCCTCCTCCTCCTCCTCCTCCTCCTCCTCCTCCTTCTTGTCAACAACACACCTGTACCGGCCACTCCTTACCATTTATCTGAATTTTTTACCACTTGTGAATATTAACGTATCCGAATTTTACTGTATACGGATTTTATTTTCCTTTACGTGAGAAAATTTTTATTGTGTACAGATTTTTATGTTTATTTGGATCTTGTCGTTTTTATTTGCTTGTTTCTATTTTATTGTTGATTGATTTTGTTCGGATGTGAGTGGAGATTTTTTTTATTCGATTTTTGTATTAAATTATATCTTATCGTAACTTTGAGTTTACCGGAACTCTTTTTTTTTTAATCCTTTAGTAGAATTATCATGTATTATCGTGTTTTTAATTTATCTGAGTTTATTGTCGCCACTGTTCTTTATCCAATAGTTTTTTGTTTGCGTGTGCCGGCGTGCGTGTGTGCGTTCCTCCCACACACACATATACCTCCAACACCACAGCTCCTCCCCCCACACAAAACTCCCCACACACATACCTCCCCCCCCTACACACACACCCCCCCTCACACACACCTCCCCCCCACACACACCTCCCCCCACACACACCTTCCTCCACACACTCATTCCCCACACACACACATTTCTGCCACACACACACCTCCACACACATCTCCCCACACATCTCCCCCTGTCACACATACCTCTCCCCCCACACACACACTTTCTCCCCCACACACACTCTCCCCCCCCCCCCACACACAGCCTCCCCCCCCCACACACACACACCTCCCCACACACACCCTCTCTCCCTCCCCCTACACACACCCTCCCCCCCCTACACACACACACACACACACCTCTCCCCTCACACACACCTCTCCCTACATACCTCCCCACATACCTCCCCTACACACTACTACTACTTTGTTGTCACTCGGAATCGAGTATGACGATCATCCAGCTATGATACAATGATACGAGTTATGAGGGATGTCACCTTCGTTGGTGGGTTTTGAGGTGACTAAAGAAGCCGATACGGGACCGGCAGAGTTGTTTACAGATGTTGCACATGTGGAGGGCTACATCGAGTGCGGGAGGGGGGGCAGCGTCTTTCCGACGTTGGCGCTTGTCTGCCTCGGTTTGCAGTCGGGCTAACTTGAAAGTATTGACACCTTCTCGTGTGATGCTCATCCAAGCGTTACAGTGTGGAGTAATCGTCTCCCAGGTGAGGGGGTCGATTTGGCACTTTTTCTGGTTTGTCTTAAGACTATCCTTATACCTTTTCAGTTGCCCGTCGGCGTTACGTTTACTATTCGTTAGATGGCTGTAAAGTAGCTGCTTTGGCAGTCTACTATCGTCCATGCGAGTAACATGGCCAGTCTAGTGTAGAAGTTCAAGGATAATGGTTCTCTTGGTTCTCTTGTCTTCCCAGCGAACTCGGAGGATGGAACGTAGACTACGTTGGTGAAAGTTTTCAAGTGCCTTGAGGTGCCTCCTGTATGTGACCCATGTCTCACTGCCATATAGCAGGGTAAGGAGGACCACTGCTCGATTTACTTGTAACTTTGTAGATAATTTCAGCTCCCTACAGCTGAAGACACGGTTTCGGAGTCTGCCAAAGGCTTGAGATGCACATATGATCCGATGCTCAATCTCTTCATCGATGTCTGAGGTGGTGGACAGGTGGGAGCCGAGATACCGAAAGTGGGTAACATTAGAGAGGGTAGTACCGTTAAGCTGGATGGATGGTGGAGGTGTGTCTGAACCACGGGCAGGTTGAAAGAGAATCTGAGTCTTACGTACATTCACCTCAAGGCCGAAGTGTGCATACGCATCTGCATAGGTGTTCAGGATCTCCTGTAGGTCGCGTTCAGTGTGAGCAACAAGAGTGAGGTCGTCTGCATACTGAAGTTCAGTAATGGAATCTGAGGACACCTTTGTTCCTGCCTGGAGTCGGCATATGTTGAAAAGACCCTTCATCCGGTACTCGATGTCCACCCCGCCGGCTGAATTGGCACTGGCACGAGTAAGGAAAGCAGCCAAGAAAATGAAAAAGAGAGTTGGTGCCAGTACACACCCTTGTTTAACCCCCGTTTGGATGGGGAAGAACTCAGACTGGGTGCCATTGTGCAGGACACTGCCGTCATGCCATCTTGGAGTTGCCTCACAACATCGATGAATTTTGGGGAGCAGCCAAAACGGCTGATGGTACACCAGAGCACTTCCCTGTTGACCAAGTCGAAGTCCTTGGTTAGGTCGATGAAAGCTATGTACAGGTCACGACGCTGTTCTTTGCACTTTTCCTGTATCTGGCGGGGAGCAAAGATCATGTCAGTGGTGCCATGTGACGGTCTAAAGCTACATTGAGATTCTGGGAGGAAGTTTTTCGCCTCAGGAAGAAGTCTGTTTAGGAGGACTAGGGCAATATCTTGCCAGTGACGGACAGCAGCGAGATCCCGCGGTAGTTGCCACAGTCTGACCGGTCTCCCTTGCTCTTATAAATATTGACGAAGGAAGCGTCTTTAAGAGCTTGGGGGATTTCCTCCTTTTCCCATATATTCTCCAGGAGAGAGTGGAGACAGCTGGTAAGCTGAGGTCCTTCTGCTTTATACACCTCGGCTGGGATTCCATTAGGCCCTGAGGCTTTGTTATTTTTCATTTGTTTGAAGGTAGTAGCTACCTCATCCAGGGATGGAGGGTAACTGAGGTGGGTCATCTCTGGATGCTGAGGGACCTGCTGGGTAATCAGGACATCCACATCAGTGTTTCGGTTGAGCAGTGAATGGTAGTGCTCTTTCCAGCACTGAAGGAGGCCTTATCATCTTTAATTATGGAGTTACTGTCGGATGAGCGGAGGGGGATTGGCTGCGCCACAAGTGATTGGCCCATAAAATATTTTGGTGGAATTGAAAAATTCGCGCATCTTGTGCTGATCTGCAAATTTTTGTGTTTCACATGCTTTATTTTTAAACCAGTCCTTCTTTAGATTGCGAAGTTCCCGCTGGGCCACAGCTTTCTTCTTGCAGAAGGTATCAGCTTTGGGCCAAGACTGAGGGTTGTTTTGCCTTTCAGTTAAAGCAGCACGTTTATCATTGATGAGTATATTGATTGCCGGGTTCTTTTCATCAAACCAGTCCTGGTGTATTATTTCGATCTGGCCGAGGGTCTCTGCAGGTTTTTGTCATGACAGTGTTGAGAATATCCCATTCGGCACTGGGATTTGGGTTGTTCGTTGTCAGGTTGTTTATCAGCCCATGTTCGAGCTACTCTCTGAAAGCATGTGCTACCGCTGGATCCTCCAGATGCTAAGTGTTAAAACCTCTTTTATAGGCTTGCTGCCTTCGCTATTTTGGGGCGACGTGAAGTGAGAGTTTGGCTCTGACGAGCCGATGATCAGTGTCGCAGTGGTCTGAGTCACGCATGGCACGGGTGATGAGGACATCTCGGCGATCTCTTTCTCTGACAATGATGTAGTCAATGAGATGCCAGTGTTTGAATCATGGGTGTTTCCACGAACCCTTGAACTTGTCGGCCTGCTTAAACAAGGTATTGGTGATAGTGAGGTTGTGTGTAGCAAACTTGCAGAGGAGGAGTAGGCCGTTGGGATTACACTTGCCTAGTCCATTTTTCCCATGGTTCCCTGCCAAATTTCAGCATCTCTGCCAACTCTGGCATTGAAGTCACCAAGGAGCACAACCTTATCTTCTCTGAGGATAGAGGTTAGCACTCTGTTGAGGTCGGCATACGCACTGATGAAAAAGGCATGACGTGAGTGATTCAGTTGGACCTGGAGCATCATGAGGCGCCTGTTGCAAGGTAACAGTTAACGTATGTAGGATGCCATGGGATGCACAACCCACAAGGCAGGCCTCCCTCAGGCTAACCCAGGTTAGAAGGTATAGCTAGACTTGTCTCACAGGTTGGACCCACACACACACCACCACACACACACACACCCACGCACACCTCCCCCACACATTTCTCCCACATACATATTTCCACTTACACACACACACACACCACCCCACACACAACTGACTCCACACACTCTCCCCCACACAACCCCCCACACATCTCCATCACACATACACACACACACACACCTCCCCACACACACACACACCCCACACACACACCTCCCCACACACACACACACCCCCACACACACACACCCTCCCACACACACACACCCCCCACACACACACCTACCCCCACAATATTTCCCTGCATCACCTTCCCATTAATAATATCTCCCCACACCTCCCCCACAATGGTAGCACTAACAACAAAGACGAATAACAGTCATGTTGCAAGTCTTGGCGATGCAACATGACACGATCCTACCCCAGTTGCACATGTGTGGCAGCCACTGCACGCCTTCCCGGCAGACAGAGTGATTAATGATGGCAGAGGCGTGTGTTTGAGGCTCTCACTCCCGGTATGGTGAGGTGTAGGGTAGGAAGGAGAGAACTTACTCACACGTAGAGGAAAGAAGACGACTATGGAGCTTATGAAACTGCCACGATAGTGAAAATAAAAGTTGAACTGTGAAAGCAATCAACAGCGCCTGGCTGTTCCCCTCCATTCGGCTATGACAAGGTTGTGGTAGTGAAGTACGTCTCCCGTCTGTAGTGTCGCGCGGCGTTCCTTTATTGTAGGAAGAAGAGTTTCGTGTTACCCTTACACATATGTTTAACACTTAAGATATTCTCTCGTACTGTTTACATGAATCACTTGAGTAACACATGTTAGAAGTAATCTGTTTTATTTTGTTTATATAGACAATATAATTAGCTATTTAGTGCCAACACCTCCTCCCCTCTTCCACCTTGGCTGACGGCGTGAGCTGACACGTAAATATCAGGAGTGTCTAGAGAGCAGAGACTGGAGGAGGGAAGGCGTCTTGTGCACGAGTTGACAGCTTAGACACACCCTAGCCAGCCACGATGAACACAACGTGAGGCTGTTAGAGAGTTAGTAAGGGCTTTTATGTAACAACTGAAGCACTTCGTTTATGAATCAATCTTACCATCTTAAAATTACTGAACTAGCGGTGATACTGCGGTTGGTTGTGGTGGTGGGGGGTACAGCATCCTGAAACTGAGCCTCATTATCCCAGTTTAAGTACAGCTTCGTCGATACCTGCGATAGACCCTCAAGGTATCGTAATTGGGGTTAATAAGGTGTAGTTGCGGTAGTTAATTTAGGGAAAGGTGTGACTAATACTGATTAATTAAAGTATTGGTGTGGCGACAAAGGCACTACAGTAAGACAAGACTAGGATAACCTTTCCCTCACCTTTACTCTTTAATTAAAACTATTTATCTTATCAGGTGAGACGGAGGTGTTGATAGCGGACGTCGCCAGGTGATACACCCACCTGGCAGGTTATACGTGGAGAGAGAGAGAGAGAGAGAGAGGCACACACCTGTGAAAGAAATGGACAGTACCCAAAGCACACACGTCATTATCGTACCAGAGGAAAGTTTCTAACACTCAATATTTGTTAAAACGACACACCTTACCTGCAGACGAACTAAAAGGTAATTTTTTTTTTGTAAAATTTTCTTCTCGTTTTATTTAGAGTTACAACAGCGGCGCGGCGGCAGGATAATCTGTCAGGAGTTTTTCATCCGTCAGAAGAGACAATTAGTACACGTTAATAATAATATAGGAAGTACATTGCAAGGAGTTAACTTTCCATATGACAGAATTTGTGTGTCCTTGTGGTGAGGCGGGGAGACGGCGTTGCTAGGTGACTAAGTTTGTTGTTATCTGACCAAATCGGCTTTTTATCGCCGTTAGCATCATATAATTAGCTGGTGTGATTACTCTCTCTCTCTCTCTAATTAGCGGTCGTGGACTTAAAATAAACATTACTATATCGTATCTCCTCAGTACCTAACCTAACCTAATCTAACCTAACTGCGGTGATACAGAGTTAATTAGCATCTAAATTGTTGGTCATCTCGGGTCCAGGTGTTCACAGTATATTGTGATTAATGATACGTAAAGGTAATATAAAACGTTACCTGGTGGTAGAGTTTTATAATAAGATACCAGGACCCTTGATGATAATGACGATGATGATGATGATGATAGTGACTATGACGAGGATGATGATGATGATGACGATGATGATGATGATGGTGACTATGACGACGATGATGATGATGATGATGGTGACTATGACGAGGATGATGATGATGACTGACTAGGATTACGATGACTATGGTGACTATGACGAGTATGATGATTTTGATGATGATGACAACAACAAATACAATAATAATAATAATGGCAGAAATATATCAAGAATCACTTATCTCCCGCCGTGTTAAATATACCTCCTATGCTATATTTGGATTAATATTTCATCATAACGCACTTAAGTCCATACTAAAGAGATCTTGTGTGTGGACTTATGAGCCTTAAGTGTGTGTGTGAGAAGAGGAGCGAGCGGCAGAAAGGGCGTGGGGTTACAGGCAAGTTCTCACAGGTCAGGAGGGAGCGTGAGGAATGTGCAGGTCATCGTCACCACCTGTGTGTGTGTGTGTGTGTGGACCATAAGAGACAGACTGGTGTGGTCACGTCAGAAGCAAAATCTTATAAACATAGAAATTGATTACACCGAAAAATAAGGTTAAAATTAGAAGAGGAAAAAATTATGATAAAATAAAACCTTTAAATATACACAATTAATCATACACGGATAATTTTGTGATTGAGATTATAATTAATTAGTGTATAAAGCCGGAAGATGAGATAAAGCTAATTATATAAAGCTATAATAAAAGATAGCTTTTAAAATTATAGCCCTGGAAAAACAATAACAAAATCACGAGTAAAAGAAAAACAAAAACATCAGATAAAACAATTTTATTTATTTTTTTTCGTTGCAATAATTAAAAATTTCAAGGTGGAGGTAAACAAGATGGTCGCCACTGTATTTACTAAGATTCTCAGGTGATCACTTAACTGGTATAAATATATTGATGTATAGTAAACAGGTGATGGTGAAAACGCGTATGTAAGGTTAGGTTAGGTTAGGTTAGGTTAGGTTAGCTTAGCGTCATAGTTAGAAAGCAACGTTCCTCCAAGGTTACACTAACGCCAGTCAGCTTCACCTAACCTAACCTAACCTACATCACTGTTTGTTTTTGAGTGTTAAGTTTATCTGTTGGATATTGTGGTCGAGACGAAGACTTCATTCTGGTTAGGTTAGGTTAGGTTAGGTTAGGTTAGCTTTTAAAATATCACCAAATAAAACTGGGAAGATATTTGGTCGCTCTGTTCTGTACTTGTAGTTCTAGGGACTCGGTGTCATTTTCTGGACTTTGAAATATTTTTAAAACGGGAAAAGTGAACCAATCTGAGATGAGCCTGAGTTATAGGTTGGATTTGATTGGTTCGTTTTGCAAGTTTTGAAGGAAATTCTTCACACTGAAACCTCCACAACAAAACGCAGTACCAGAGCTGAAACAGTAAGTCGTTACTATTAGCTCATTCGAGTAACAAAATATTTATAACAACAAAAAACTCCCCCAACACCGTTCTGTTTAATGACGCACCTGTACTTAACAATTACCCCAATTAGGACGAAATAATTCAACAATTTTTGACTGTGTGTGTGTGTGTGTGTGTGTGTGTGTGTGTGTGTGTGTTATAGAGTTACAATACCCGCTTAAAAGCAGTTGTTCAATCATACACAGTAAAAGGTTGAACTATAAGAAGCGAGGCTCACTTCTTTACCACCAATTAGTGAGAGATCAAAGACTATACCATTCCTTAAAGTCCAGTCGGCTCTTTCCATATCAAGTCACATTGAAATTATTTATTTTTATCTTGAGAATTTTTTTAAGTGGTGCTATTCGTTGTTAGAGACGCAGGAGAGAGAGAGAGAGAGAGAGAGAGAGAGAGAGAGAGAGAGAGAGAGAGAGAACGCACCCCAGCCTCCACGTCGATACTGGCGCCTCTCTCAATACCGATTTATTTATGTGCATTGATTTGAGTTCCACGAAATGGCTGCACCTGTCGATAGTCTATTATTTTCTTGTAGTTGGAGTTAAAGACGACACTTATAGTACAAACATTATGGTAACTTAAACATTCTAGACAGAAGTACTCAAATGGTAAGAGTCCTCCCACACACACACACATTCTAATATTTTGGAGTCATATCGATATTTTGTGTTTCAACTTGAGTCAAACTGCTTAGGGAACATTGCTATATCTGTATTATATTGTACAGTGAATCCCCCAAAAAACTATCTTTACAGAATTAGGTTGAAAAAATATGACACAACGGACGAAGGATTTTGACATTCCTACCTAGATAACAGGAGTCGCAGTGTTCATTCTGAAATTCATCGATCACCTCAAGTACAGATAGTTTTTTTGGGGTGACTGGACAAGATATGTTTTTATCATACGAAACTTTTATAAATCTGAACCTTAACTTTTGAAACCCCGTACTTTAATTATTCGTTTGTGATCATTCTCATAGACTTTTACGTTCACTTAGGCACAATTGTCAGCCTTCATCAGTGTCATGGTGTATAAGATAATAGTGTTTACGTGTATAGTAGTGGATTGTGAGCGGCGGTCTTGTAGGATGGGTGATATCTTCTCGTTATCACTGAGCTTTATTTGTCAACACGGTGATGCGTTCCCTGTCTTAACTCCAGCTACGGTATATTGGTATTAAGTGATTATTTTTGTATTCATTTTCCTTATCTAAAATATTTTCAGTTCTTTTTTTGTAATCCATTTACTTTTAGTTATTAGGTATTTTTTTATTATATTTTTTATGGAATTTATCTGGAAATATTTTTGACCTGTCGGGCTTAAGTTTCCGTCGGGGCGGGGCTGGCGGGTGGAATGTCGGGTCGGTCGGTCATCACAACTACTGTAGTGTAACTCAACCAATATCGTTGTTCACACTTTCACACCTGAGCACCACTTTTTTTTTACCTGTCCACTCCCTGAAGCAAAAAAAAATCGATTTTTTCCCGTTTATCCCTCCCCCAACCCCCTCTTCCTCCCCTCCCCCCCCCCAAAAAAAGACACGATAAAATTGGTGGATTTCAAACAAGCAAAAAAATAAAAAAAAATTAAATATTTGTTTGTCTCTGTGTAAAATGATAGTTATTTTTTTTCGATTTCAAATATTTGGTTCCTAATAAATTATTCGGACTCGCCTACAAATTCCCCTGAGCTGTGATGTTGTTTACAGCAATTGATTCGTGTAGATTTTCATTTTTAATTTAGAATTTTGTTTTGGTTACGAGCATAAAACTGGACGCTGTAGACGGAAAGTGTATAGCAGATGAGGTGTTTGATAGCGGATGAGGAAGAGGAGGGAGGAAGGTAGAAGGGAAGAAAAAGATGGAATAGAGATGCAAAAAAAATTTAAATGTTAGTGTAGATTGAGAGAAGTGAAAGGATAGTGCATAGAAAAAAAAGGAAGAGGAAATGAATATGTAGAATAAGTGATAGAAGGAGATTTAGGGAAGAAGGGAATGTAAGAATATAACAAAATAATGACGGTGGGGAGAAGAAGAAGAAGAAGAAGAAGAAGAAGAAGAAAAATGGAAGAAGAACAAGAAGAAAATAAAAAATAAAGACAAAAAGAACAAGAACGTAGATAAAAGAATAGTAATAACAGAACGTATAGATAGTTCAGTATATCTTGCGTTTATTAGTATACCATGATAGTTGTTCTGTGTATATTAGGCTTTGCGGGTGTCTAGGGTCGTCACGGGGCACAAGCTACTGTATGTTGATGAATATTATTATTGATATTGTGTGTGTTGTGTGTGTGTTAGAGTGAGTGAGTGTGTGTGTGTGTGTGTGTGTGTATAATAATAATAAATAATAATAATAATTAACAGGTTTTTATTGAAAAACTTGTAGAAATGAAAAATATACAATTATATTGGGGAATGGGTTACGAATTACAAATACTATACAAGTAACATAGAAATGACACAAATAAGACATATATAATAACTAGATGGGGAAAAAGCTCAGAAACTACAGTTCATTTCAACATAGTGACAGTGCAAGGAGTAGTGTTTACTGGGAGTGAATACACTGGTTTATTACAAGTTATTGATAATTTTTACAATGGTTGGGACTGGGCTGTTCTTATAGCGATCAGTTCTTGCACGTATGGGCTGGATGCGGTTGTGGTGTCGAACAGCAATTCTCGGGCTAGGGATCTCAGGTGGTAGTAGGAGCCGGTGTCGAGGATGGTGTAGAAGCTTCTTACCAAATTTGCAGATGAGGTCATGGTGATGGTCAGTGAGAGTCGAAAGGGTCAGTGTGTTGAGCGCTTCTTGATATGTGGAGTAGGAAGGGGAGAGAATAATCTTGCATGCCCTCTTTTGCACTTTTTCTAGGTGTTTACGTTGTGTGGCATTTAGGGAGGAAGACCAGGTGGGGAGGCATAGGTGAGCTTGGGAAGTATGAATGTTGTGTATAAACACTGAGGAGCTCGTGTGCAGGAACTCCGAGGGACTTGAGTCGGCGGAGGTGGGGAGAAACTGGAGGATTTGACAACTTCACTGACGTGTGGTTTCCAATTTAGTTTGTTGTCTATGGTGACGCCGAGGAGCTTCGTGGAATCTACAACCTGGAGTGTGTTCGGACCTAGGGAGTGTGTGTGTGTGTGTGTGTGTGTGTGTCGGGGGGGTGTAGTTATCCAAGTCATACTCAGAGGTTTGTTAGTATTCAGCTGGATGGACAGACAGCCAGACAGACAGACGATAGAGAGCACCATACCACTTTTAAGATGAACTAAGTAAACATAGAAAAAGAAATAGTGTAGTATGATGACCGGAGACTAAAAACAAAAACATTACATCAATTTAGGTTGTAAATGTTAGGTGAGGTTAAGCTTAGCGTGAGTGTAAATGTCAGCTGAACCTTGAAGAGAGTTTTAGCACGACTGTCAGGATTAAAGTTGGTTTAACCTTTTAGAAGAAATGTTGGTTTAGTCTTGAGGAAGGTTAACTTAACTCATGGGGTGACGGGGGTGGGGGTGGGGGGGGCAAGTAAATGTTAAATGTGTGGTGTTAAAATGTTACACTGAACACCGGTTGAGTTGGGATGATCAATTTACGTGTGACATTTTTTATTATTATTATTTTTTTTTACAATTTATAATAACCTCAGCCACCACCTTCCACCATAACAGTAGATGACTTATACGTATGATAAATAAGACTAAGTATACCATTAACACAGAGTTAACATTAAAAATAAAATGAAAAGAAACCCAACTATTTTATCTCTTCCTATCATCACCGTGCCTCTTTGGTTATCACATTTTATTATGCATGTATTCGTCAACATTCATGGAGGGAAGGGTAGTGCTGTTGTTGTTGAAAATTCGTATAGATGTGTTAGATCGGTTGGGTCGGGTTAACGTTTTGACAATTTACGAATGAGTTATGGCGAGTGAGGAAAACTGTGTATGTATGTATGTATGTATGTATGTATGTATGTATGTTATTCGATGATCTAGTTTGTTATTGATGTTGATATAAAATAATATCTAGAGAGAGAGAGAGAGAGAGAGAGAGAGAGAGAGAGAGAGTCATGCCATTGAAAGACTAATAATAATTGATAAGAGAAAGATGAGAGATTTCTTGTTCGTATATCATTAAAAGAACAAATATCTTACGTTTATTCTCTTCTCCTTATCTCCTTCCTCATTCCTCCTTTCTTTCTTGTTTTATTTAATTTTATTCTACTCTGTGTTATGTAAGCAGGGTTTTTTTTCTTCTCTTTATTTACTTCCTTCTTTTCCTTTTCATCTTCTTACATTTTTCTCTTTTTAATTCTTTATTTTAATTCTCCCTCATACCCCCTTGACCTGAGGGTGATATAATGGCTGTCGCTGCCACCACCAGTAACTCTCTCTCTCTCTCTCTCTCTCTCTCTCTCTCATACGACTCCTGTGAGAGGTTGTAGCCAGAAACGCCAGTATAGCTTAATGATTCCTTCCTAACCTAACCTAACCTAACCTAACCAAACCTAACCTAACCTATCCTAACCTAACCTAACCTAACCTAACCAAACCTAACCAAACCTAACCTAACCAAACCTAACCAAACCTAACCTAACCTAACCAAACCTAACCTAACCTAACCTAACCTTTACCCCGGAGGTGAAGAAACGCGTTCGTTCGTTCGTCTGGGCGGCTCCTCTCTCTACGGTGCTATAATTAAACTGTTTCTTGTCTACCCAGCGTCTGTGTACTCTATACCCTGATGTACTCTCCCGGACAAAGTAAAACATCACATGAAAATATGGTCACCACCGGGGAGGGGGTAGGGAGGGAAGGAAGGGGGAGGGGAGGGGAGGAGGGAGGGGAGGAG
>NW_024750852.1:1146217-1172064 GCF_018991925.1 Homarus americanus
ACCTTACCTTACCTTACCTTATTAAACCTTACCTTATCTTACCTTATTAAACCTTACCTTACCTTACCTTACCTTACCTTATTAAACCTTACCTTACCTTACCTTATTAAACCTTACCTTACCTTACCTTACCTTATTAAACCTTACCTTACCTTATTAAACCTTACCTTACCTTATTAAACCTTACCTTACCTTACCTTACCTTATTAAACCTTACCTTACCTTATTAAACCTTACCTTATTAAACCTTACCTTACCTTACCTTACCTTATTAAACCTTACCTTACCTTACCTTATTAAACCTTACCTTACCTTACCTTACCTTATTAAACCTTACCTTACCTTACCTTATTAAACCTTACCTTACCTTACCTTACCTTATTAAACCTTACCTTACCTTACCTTATTAAACCTTACCTTATTAAACCTTACCTTACCTTACCTTACCTTATTAAACCTTACCTTACCTTACCTTATTAAACCTTACCTTACCTTACTATGTATTTAAGATGTTTTGTATGTTGTTAGGTATAATAAAACCAAATTAGTGTTTAATCACTTAACAACTAATCAGGTACCAACTAATTACGTACTAACTAATTACGTACCAATTAATTACGTACCAACTAGCAATAAGTCCCACCATAAGAATATTAATGCACTAATTACCTTACCTTTTGTTTTCTTTAAGGCTAATCAATCATCCTTGTTTGTGTATTTTACTAATCACTTCAATAGGATACGATGGTAGACGCGGGCTGGGACTCTGATTGGACGGACTGACTAAACGACCAATCGCATCTCCTCCAACCATCATTACTCACTAAACAAGATCTTAACGAGCATATTCCTCAACACCTTAAGGAATATTAATCACTTAATCTATCAGGAATTTAATGAGTCGAGATATTTAAATGCGTGTTGGCACCCACGTGATTTTAATATGTATTGATATGCAGATGAGTTGTGACGCAGCGGGAAGCTTAGTTAGTAATGTTTGTTGTTGGTGGTGGTGGTGTAGTTTCTTCACGTCATTTGCTTCGGTCTACCCAGCAGTAATTGGGGACCTGGATGTTAATCGATTTGTGGATCGTGTTCCGGGGTAATGGTTAGCCAGTGCAGTTGCCGAGTTGTCCGGTCTTCTCGGACTATTCCTTGACACTGGGTCATGCAACTCGTTAACTCAGGGTGTGGTTGTTGTGTTGGCGCCAGCTTCTACACCTTAAACAAATTCAAGCCTAGGTGGCCTTGGACCGGCCGAGCAACCATTATTGTTATTATTATTATTATTATTATTATTATTATTATTATTATTATTATTATTATTATTATTATTATTATTATTATTATTATTATTATTATTATTATTATTATTATTATTAGTTGTTGTAATTGTATGGTACTGTAGTTTTAGTTGTTGTTGTTCTTGTTGTGTTGGTAATTCTATAGTAGTTGTAGTTGTTAATGGTTTTGTAGTTGCCGCTGTCTTTGTCTTTGTCCTTTCCTTCTTTTCTTCATATTATTTTCATCATATTTTATTTTTCTTCTCTTCTTCATTTTACTTTATCCATTTTTTATTTCTTCTTCCCCCATTTCTTTCCCGTTTCTTTGTCTCCTTTCCTTGTCTTCTCTTTGTCTTCCGTCCTTCTTAATAACTCCCTGTACTATGCATAACAACAATTCTGAATAGTTTACTAATAATTCAAGAGAGGAATGAAGAATTACACTCGTAATAATTGTAATAACTTCAGGGTATAATTAATTCAAACAGGTGTGACTAGGAAACACCTGTGAGGAAATATATTACAGGTGTGGTAATGATAGTAAGAAGGATTTTCCCCCTTCACTGCCCTACCTGAACAACACGACCCACCGTTAATTAGTATTCTCCCTTGTTACTGCCTCGCCATACCTTAACAGAACTCATCCTCCGTTAATTTGTTACCGTTTTTCCGTTACCGGTACACCTGTTCTCCGTTGGGTTAAACAGTTATTGTATTACGTTTGTGATTTAGTCAGGAGAGAAAATTTCGTGGATTATGTTGGTAAAATCTTTCACGGGTATTTAGGTGTGTGTGTGTGTGTGTGTGTGTGTGTGTATGTGTGTGTGTGTGTGTGTGTGTGTGTGTATGTGTGTGTGTGTGTGTGTGTGTGTGTGTGTGTGTGTGTGTGTGTGTGTGTGTGTGTGTGTGACCTCCTGACCTTACGTGTTTAAGTGTTGACCTTATGTGTAACTAACTTAACCTCATTTGTCTTCAGCAGATCTGAGTAACGGACGCCGCAGAAGGCCGCCGGACGCCACACACCACGAGGTCAGTACCTGGAAACGTTTTTGATACTCCCTGGAAACGTTTCTTGGCGCTCCTGGAAACGTTTTCGATACTCCCTGGAAACGTTTCTCGAAAAGTTTCCGGGGAATGTGTTAAATTTTCACTCTAGTTTTAGAGTGATTTCTGGAATTTTTGGAATGTTCCTTGACCTCCTATACTGTTCTTCAAGTTACTGGAATATACTTAGAGATTCTGAAAAGTTTCTGGAATCCTTAAAAAAAAATTGATTGAATCCTGGAAGAATTTTTTGAAAGCCTGGAATCTTTTTTTTTTTTTTGAGTCTTTGCAAAGTTTATTTACTTCCATAAACTGTTTTCGGGATCTCTAGATAATCGTATGTGTTTCAGTACCGTTCAGTAAACACTTAAACCGATTACACTTCACTTGTATTCTCTGTCGTCATCTTGCATGTATCTTTCTCTAGACACAATATTTATGGGGACGAAAAAACTCCTTCATTTCATTTCATTTTTTATCAATTTGTTATTATCTTTTGTTGTAATAGATTCACTTACACAGTATCTTTGTTTGGATACCGGCGGCCGCTAATCTTTACGGCCCCTTAAGTCATGTCAGTCATCTTACGATAAGCCATATTGCATTTTTTCGGCGTCTTCTGCTTCCTCGAGAGCGGCCCAAGCGATATCTGTCGCGCCGCAAGTCCTTCAACCTCTTGAAAGAGCAACACTCGACACCCCTGTGTAGGTATCTGTGTTGGGGAGTCGAACCCGGGGGTCTCGTGTTACAGCCTAGCCATTGTGCTAAGACGAGAGGGTCACTCACACGCACAACAAGATGCCCTGCCTGTACCCCTTGATGCTGGAGTCTTCCTCAAGAGCAGGATGGAGGGATAAGTATAGGGAGGGAGGGTGGAGGGGAGGTTCTTGGACGGGGAGGGATTATGGGGCTTGAGGAGGGGGAGGGAGGAGGTTGGAGGCGGTGTAAATAAAGAACAGTGGAGAGGATATAAAGGGTAAAGGAAGTAAAACAAGTAGGTTAATGAAGAGAAGGAAAAAGACAAGATAAGAGGGGGGCTGATTTTTCATTCCAAAAGTCCAAGATTTAATTCTGGTATTGTATCTATAGAAGGAATTACCTCTCTATTGTCCTGCCCTTTTACACTCATCTCTCTCTCTTTTCCCTCGTCTCCCCACTTTCCACTTCTCCCTCTTTTCCTCACCTCTCTTCCCCCATCTCCCCACCTTTCACCTCTCCATCTTCTATCTTTCCTCTCCCTACTTCTTCTCTCCCCACCTCTCACCTCACTCCCTCCGTCCTCTCCCCGGGCGTGGTGGAGTGTCTCCCTACGGTGGGGATGTAAATGTTCCAGGCGACACCGTCAAGTACCGGCTTATGCAGTAGCCACTCACATCTCTCTCTCTCTCTCTCTCTCTCTCTCTCTCTCTCTCTCTCTCTCTGTACACGAGTTTTACAGTAATGCTGATGGTTATAAGAGAGAGAGGATGGAAGGAAGGAAGGAAGGAAGGAAAATAGAATGAGAGAGGGAGGGATGAACAGTGAGAGAGAGAGAGATGACCATATTAGTTTATGTGGTGTTGTGTGTCAGTTATATTAAGTATGTGTTTGTTCTTTTCACCTGCATGTGTGTGTGTGTGTGTGTGTGTGTGTGTGTGTGTGTGTGTGTGTGTGTGTGTGTGTGTGTGTCATAACCAGGTAAGCAGTAAAGAGACAGGTACAGGTAATGATCCCAGGTGTGTTGGTAATTATTCACAGGTAAAGACAATACCTCAATAATGACAAACTCTCGGGGATATTTTCATCTTTCTGTTTATCTTATGAGTCAAGTGTCGTCTCTTTTTATTTCCCTTATTTGTATATTAACTTCATAATCCTTCTGTGTGTGTGTTTGTGTGTTTGTGTGTGAATATAATGATGATGATAATATTATTGTCATCATCATCATCATCATCATCATCATCATCATCATCATCATCATCACTAACAGACACATATGTAGTTGGCGTGACACAGGTCTCAGCCGTTACCTGTCACCTCGCTGATGACAGGTCACACTCAGGTCACATCCAGGTCACACCCACTTCAATTTCCAGTCATTTTGTCAGTATTGAGAGTGACAGTATCGTTGTGTGTTGCCTGGGTGAGAAATGACCAATCAAGCGAGGTGTACGGCCACGACACACAGGTGGAGACTAACGAGGAACAGTGATGAAAAGGAGAATGAAAATTATAAATAGGAAAAAAAATAATATATACGTTAGTGTGGTTATTATTATTATTATTATTATTATTATTATTAGTAGTAGTAGTAGTAGTAGTAGTATTTTTGTTTATTATTATTATTATTATTATTGTTTACTATTGTTAGTTTATTATTATTATTATTATTATTATTATTATTATTGTTATTATTATTATTATTATTATTATTGTTATTATTGTTTATTATTATTATTATTGTTTTTGTTAATTATTATTATTAACATAACATAAGAACATAAGAATGGAGGAAACTGCAGCGGGCCTATTGGCCCATACTGGGCAGTCCCGTTTACACCCAACCCCTATTGCTCATATGAGCATCCAACCTATGTTTGAAGCTATTCGGCGTATTCGAGTTAATGATGATATTTGGTAACTTGTTCCATTCATCCACTACTCTGCTTCCAAACCAGTGTTTACCTATTTCACGCCTAAATCTAAATTTGTCTAATTTAAAGCCATTGTTACGAGTTCGCTCCTGGTTGGATAGTTTGAGTACTTTTGTAATGTCCCCTTTGTTTAGCCCTGCCTTCCACTTATACACCTCTATCAGGTCGCCCCTCGCTCTACGTCTCTCAAGGGAGTGCAAATTAAGATGCTTTAACCTGTCTCTATACTCAAGGTTCCTAATGCCCGGGATTAGTTTTGTCATTCTCCTCTGAATTCTTTCCAATGATTCTATATCCATTCTGTAATACGGTGACCAGAACTGAACTGCGTAATCCAGGTGTGGTCTCACAAGAGCAAGATACAGTTTTAGGATGACCTGGCTAACTTGTAACTAACATTCCTTTGTATGAACCCAAGTACTTTATTAGCCTTGTTACGAGCAAAAACACATTGTTTACTTGGCTTAAGATTCCTACTTATCATTACTCCTAAATCTCTCTCGCAGTCGGATTTCTCTATGGCATCGTTGTTCATCTGGTAGTAGTAGTGTTGTTGTTGTTGTTGTTGTTGTTGTTGTTAAAAAATAAGAACAATATAATCCTGACTACCACAAACCTGGTAACAGCCGCAGGAGGCAACAGAGGCACACGAGGCAAGCGGCCTGCGGTAGTGTTATCGAGCAGGTGGGTGCGGCGGCGGCGTCTGCGGTATTTCCCGAGACTGTCACGCCGCATCTTTCCTGTGACCACCTCCTTAACTCAGGCTTATTACAGTACTAGCAGAATCATCCGCTAGGCAACGGTAGGAAGGTGTATGTAAGTTCCACCATGTTTTTCACTACAACGGTACAGCAAAGTATATTTTTTAGCATTAAACTGTTATTATTTTATTGTCTAATCATCACTACATATAACATCATCCATCATCACTACAGATCGGTAAAGTAGTTTCCGAGATTCTCGTGCGGACACACAAACAAAAACACACACACACACACACACACACACACACACACACACACACACACACAAACAAACAAACAGACATACTTCTTTGTTTTATATAGATAGGTATTTATGACCCTGGCGATGAGACCAAGAGCATGGGAGTGGAGGAGGAGGGAGGGAGGAGAGGAGAGGAAGGAGGGGGGAGGGAGTAGGGGAGTAGGGAGGAGGAGGAGGGAGGGGTGAGGGAGGGAGGAGGAGGAGGGAGAAGGGAGGAGGAGGGAGGGTGCAGGATTGAGGGTGGAGAGAATGGTGCAGGGAGGAGTGGTGGGAGAATGGTGGAGGAGGGAGGGTAGTGGAATGAGGGCGGTGGGAGGAGTGGTGGGAAGTAGTGTGTAGGGAGTGAGTGGTGGGGAGGAGTGAGGGGCTGGAGGGAGGGTGGAGGAGGAGTGGTGGGAGGAGGTGGTTGTGGAGGGAGGTGGTGGAGAGAGTGGTGGGTGGAGTGAATGGTGGTGGGAGGAGGGTGGAGGAGGAATGGTGGAGGAGGAGGGAGGAGGAGCGAGTGGTGGAGGAGGAGGGTGGTGGAGAGAGGTGTTGGAGGTGAGGAAGTAGTGGTGGTAGTAGTGTAGTGGTAGGTATAGTCAAAGATAGGTGGTAGTGGCAGGTATAAACAGATGGTGGTAGTGGTAAGGCAAGAATAAAGATATGGTAGTAGTAGTAGTGGGTAGTGGCAGGTATAGTCAGTGATAGTAGTAATAGAAAGGGTAGTAGTAGTGGCAGGCAATAAGATAGTAGTAGTAGTGGTAGTGGCAGGTATAGTCAGTGATAGTGGTAGTGGCAGGTATAGTCAGTGATGGTGGTAGTGGCAGGTATAGTCAGTGATAGTGGTAGTAGTAGTGATAGTGGTAGTAGTAGTAGTAGTAGTGGTGGTGGCAGGTATTAAGCGGTCGTTTATGTCAGTGGGGGTTGACCGCATCTTGTTCCTCCTGACCACCACACCACCATTAACACCACCAATAACCTTGTTGCGGTAGCCTCTCCCTCAGGGCTCCCGCATGCGTCTCATGTTACGAAACGGAAACACAAGTGACACTGCTAACACCGTCCGCCATTTTGTCATTGACGTCTAAGGAAAAAATAATTATCTTTTTTTGTTTTCATTTTCATTCATAAATTTAGTCTTGAATGAAAAAAAAATGAAATAATGGAAGAAGGAAAAGGGGAAAATTAAATGAAAAAGGAGGAAGAATGAAAGAAGGAATAAAGTGAAATAATAAAAGAAGGAAAAGGGAAAGAATGAAAGAAGGAAAAGGGGAAAGAATTAAATGAAAAAGGAGGATGAATGAAAGAAGGAATAAAGTGAAAGAATAAAAGAAGGAATAAAGTGAAAGAATAAAAGAAGGAAAAGGGAAAGAATGAAAGAAGGAAAAGGGGAAAGAATTAAATGAAAAAGGAGGAAGAATGAAAGAAGGACTAAAATGAAAGAATAAAAGAAGGAAAAAGGGAAAGAAGGAAAAGGGGGAAGAATGAAAGAATGAATTAAGTGAAAGAATGAAAGAAGGAAAAGGGAAAGAATGAAAGAAGGATTAAAGTGAAAGAATGAAAGAAGGAAAAAGGGAAAGAATGAAAGAAGGAAAAATGGAAAGAATGAAAGAATAAACAAGGGAAATAGTAATAAGTGATCAAGGAAAAAATATCTAAAAAGAATGACAAGTCCAATGATCTTTCCATTTAATATTACGTGATAAAAAAAATTTAAATCCGGGTCTGTGTGTGGCGGAGACAGTGATGGTGTTAGTGGAATTAATATATCCTGTGTCACCGCTTAACACCGCAGAAGATTATATTACTGATAGATTATATTGAAGCGATTGATTCATTCTTACGCATTTGATACTGAAATAAAAAATCTAATTATTTCCTTTGATAACCAAAAAAAAAAATTATGTATTACAGCAATGATTTTAAAGTTTTGTATTTAATATTACAAACAAACAAACAGTATTGATGATTATTTATTTATCTGTACTTAGTATTAATAAAGTAAATTGGTAAAAGGTATAAGCATGTATTGTAGCAGACCGAGAGAGAGAGAGAGGTAGGTGTGAATAGGTGGTCTTCTCTACAGCAACAAGAATTAATCTTTCTGACGCGACACACCAGTAAATTCTCTCTCGTCTGGTTGGTGGGAATAATCATTATTATTTCGCGTTGGCCTGAGCGGGGTTGGGTGAGCAATATCGTGTGCCAGAGGTCATGTTTTATACCTCCAGGAAGGAAAACTGAAGGTGCCGATCATGTGGTTATATTTTGTCGACGAGACGTGAAGCGGTCGACTTGTACATGACCTCAATTTGTTCATCGTTTTTCAACAACCAAAAATATTGTCTTTTTTTTTGGTCTTTTCCTCCTCCTCCTCCTCCTGCTCCTCCCAATCCTCATTCTTCTTTTTCCTTCTATTGACTACCTCCTCCCTCCTCCTCTCTGCCTCCTCATTCATATTAGTAATCCGTGTTGAGTTTGAGCTAATGTATATGTTATGGTGGTTCGAGTGGAAGTGTAATACAGTAATATTAGTCAATAGCCTCAACTGCTGCCGTGGTGAGTAAATAAACAGGTGGGGAGGCTGGTGGTGGTGGTGAGTCTGGTGGTGGTGGTGGTGAGTCTGGTGGTGGTGATGGTGGTGAGTCTGGTGGCGGTGGTGGTGGTGATGGTGGTTAGAGTCAAGCACGGGTTGGTGTTAGTGGTGTTGGTGATGGCGGAGTGGTATTGGAGACGTAATAGTGGTGGTGGTGGTATAAGGAGTGTCTTGGTGGTGAGGGAGGGATAACTGTGGAGGACGGTAGTGGGGGGTGAATGGAAGGTAGGAGGAAGAGAAGGAAGAAGGTGAGGTAGGAAAGTGACGAGGATAGTGGAAGGAGGAAGAGAGGTAGTGGTGGTGGTGGGTGGAGATGTGCTGGAGGACGGGGTGGAGGTGGTGGCGGGGGTGATGCAGAGACCTCAGGTATTCGAGCAACACGCCGTGACCCGCCTCCCCGGCCGCTGGGGAGCACCGCTGGACTCACACCTCATCAAAGGTGCACGAGACACGGGAACATCCTCGCTGCCCCGCCCACCTGCTTGCCTTATTGATGACGCCTGAGGAGCCCAAGCTACTGCCGCTGTGGCTCTTCCCTGGGGACCCTTACCTGTCCCTCGTGTGGGGTGGTGGGGTGTCCCTCGTGTGGGGTGCTGGGGTGTCCCTCGTGTGGGGTGCTGGGGTGTCCCTCGTGTGGGGTGCTGGGGTGTCCCTTGTGTGGGGTGCTGGGGTGTCCCTTGTGGGGTGCTGGGGTGTCCCTCATGTGGGGTGCTGGGGTGTCCCTCGTGTGGGGTGCTGGGGTCCTTGTGTGGGGTGCTGGGGTGTCCCTCATGGGGTGCTGGGGTGTCCCTCGTGGGGCTGGCTGGGGTGTCCCTCGGGGTGCTGGGGTGTCCCTGTGTGGGGTGCTGTGTCCCTCATGGGTGCTGGGGTGTCACCGTGTGGGGGTGCTGGGGTGTCCCCTGTGGGGTGCCTGTCCCTTGTGTGGGGTGCTCTGTCCCTTGTGTGGGTGCTGGGGTGTCCGTGGGTGCTGAGGTGTCCTCGTGGGTGCTGGAATGTCCCTCATGTGGGGTGCTGGGATGTCCCCGTGTGGGGTGCTGGGTGTCCGTCGTGGGTGCTGATGTCCCTCCTGTGGGTGCTGCGATGTCCCTCGTGTGGGGTGCTGGGGTGTCCGTCGTGTGGGTGCTGGGGTGACCGTCGTGTGGGTGCTGGATGTCCCTCTTGTGGGGTCCTGCGATGTCCCTTGTGTGGGTGCTGATGTCCCTCATGTGGGTGCTGGGATGTCCCTCGTGTGGGGTGCTTGGGTGTCCGTCGTGGGGGTGCTGGGATGTCCCTCTTGTGGGGTGCTGCGATGTCCCTCGTGTGGGGTGCTGGGGTGTCCGTCGTGTGGATGCTGGGGTGTCCGTCGTGGGGTGCTGAGGTGTCCCGCGTGTGGGGTGCTGGATGTTCCTCGTGGGGTGCTGGGGTGTCCCTTGTGTGTGGGTGTTGGGGTGTCCCTCGTGTGGGGGTGCTGGGGTGTCCCTCGTGTGGGGTGCTGGGGTGTCCCTCGTGTGGGGTGCTGGGGTGTCCCTTGTGTGGGGTGCTGGGATGTCCCTCTGTGGGGTGCTGGTATGTCCCTCGTGTGGGTGTTGGGATGTCCCTCTTGTGGAGTGCTGGGATGTCCCTCGTGTGGGGTGCTCGGGTTCCGTCGTGTGGGGTGCTGGGATGTCCTCGTGTGGGGTGCTCGGGTTCCGTCGTGTGGGTGCTGGGGTGTCCGTCGTGTGGGGTGGGGATGTCCCTCGTGTGGGGTGCTGGGGTGTCCTTGTGTGGGGTGTCCGCCGTGTGTGGGGTGCTGGGATGTCCCTCGTGTGGGGTGTTGGGATGTCCCTCTTGTGGGTGCTGTTATGTCCCTCGTGTGGGGTGCTGGGATGTCCCTGTGGGGTGCTGGGGTGTCCCTCGTGTGGGGGTGCTGGGATGTCCCTCGTGTGGGTGCTGGGATGTCCTTCGTGTGGGGTGCTTGGATGTCCTCGTGGGTGCTGGGGTGTTCCTCGTGTGGGGTGGTGGGGTCTCCGTCGTGTGGAGTGCTGGGATGTCCCTCGTGTGGGGTGTTGGGATGTCCCTCGTATGGGGTGTTGGGATGTCCCTCTTGTGGGGTGCTGGCATGTCCCTCGTGTGGGGGTGTTTCCTTGTGGGTGCTGGCATGTCCCTCGTGGGATGTTGGGATGTCCCTCTTGTGGGGTGCTTTGATGCCTAAGTGTGTGGCTATATGGGCTACACACTTTTACATTTAGTTTTGTTTACATCTGCTTGGAGTGAGAACATACTGCCAGAGGTACTTATATCCTCAACCTTAATCTAGCGGTTACAAATATCTAAAATTTAGTGATCTTGTTACTTGCTCCATATACATGTTTAATTTGATATATCTCATATCATAAACTATGGATCGACTAGTGCCTGTTTGCACTTGTCTACTTGCGTCAAACTCATCAATAAGCTCCTTTCCTAATTACAGTTTTAAGGGTCTTTTTTGACAGACCCAAATTGTATTCAACGGTGTCTTTTGTTAGACGCGAGTTTGGCGAGGCATCAACCTGTCATGTTTTATGAGGCCTATGGAGGATCCACAACAGCTTGACCTGACACCCCGGTCAACAAGGCACGCATATTTGTGTCTGGCTTCAGAGACAAGATCGTGACAACCTGAGTCGAGGGCACAAGGGCAAGTAGTGAGGATAGAGAGTCATGATGATGAGACTGTCAGTAACAGTGGTTTCAATGAATTTAATAGCTGTGAGTATGGCAACCAATTCAGTTTGTAGAGTGGGATGCCCAGTTGTTACCTAACTCCTTTCAATTATAATACTGTCAGAGCCAAATGCAGCAAAACAATAGCACCAGCCCTCCCACAGGCGGCGTTTAGAGATCCATCAGTGTAGATGGTCTGTGTGATATTACCACGTCTGTAGAGTGTGTATGTTCAAGGGCTCTCAATTTGGCAGTGTGTTGAGATAAATGCTGCATAATTAATTTTTTGTAAGGATACGTCGGTATTAGGATATCGAAGGAACTGTCCGCCATATGTGCAAAAGTGAGAAGCGCTATAGGTTCAGTAATCCAGGTGGTCTATCCAAATATCTTCATATGTGTAGCTGTAGTTTGGATCCATTTAGACTCAGTAGCCCATGTTCATACATTCTAGCACTCTTAAGGAAACAATGTTATCAGGATCACTACGCAGAAGCTCTCAGGGCTATCGCGAGGTTGACTTCAATTATTCTATCTTAATACTGGGTATACCTAGTTCTTTTCCTCATATTAAGTACTTTAGTGCTCATGGGACATCCTAGACAATTCTGAGGGCTTTATTTGCATTTTCTCGAGCTTGTCAACGCCTTTCCCGTCACAGAATGACCAGGGCTGGTGCGTAGTAATTCATCAAGATCTATATAGCCTAGGTAACATTGTTTTAAACACCCAATATTAGCACCATAGTGCGGCTGGTACCTCACACTTCTAAGAGGTCTCAGTCTGTCAGGCACATTGGCGGGTTAGGCTGTTGTGGTAAGGTAGTAGCGCTGGATGGGACGGAAACACCAAGATATTTAAAAGAAGAAACATAGTCAATAAAAGTTGTTACCTATCTTGAACTTGGCGGGAATGTTTGCGGTCATTAGTTTGTTTGTTGAACAATCTTTAGTTTTGTCAGTGGAGATAATAAGACTGGAGGTGTTCTCACAGGCTGCGTATACATGGTTCAGGGTGGTTTGTACCACGATGAGTTTTAGCATGTATAAGAATATCATCAGCATAGCTGATTGAGATATTGCTGGGCTGTCTGGCATTAAATTTTATTCCCTCGTGTGGGGTGTTGGGATGTCCCTCGTGTGGGGTGCTGGGGAGAACTATCACCAGGTAACAGTGAGGGTAACAAAGCCCCGCGTTGCCTCTTGTGGCCTCGTCTCCAAATGGGTGAACCTACGTGACACGACTGAGTATACATGAGGCAGAACTGGATGTCGTGTATATTTTCGCTGTCCTCAAAACACACCTTACTGCACGTTATCTAGGAATGAACTTCGAAGGTCACATTATGCTACATCAGTGGTTCTTAACCATTTTAGGTCGCCCCCATAGTAGTTGGTCCTCATCTCCACGCCCCCATAGTAGTTGGTCCTCATCTCCACGCCCCCATAGTAGTTGGTCCTCATCTCCACGCCCCCATAGCAGTTGGTCCTCATCTCCACGCCCCCCATAGTAGTTGGTCCTCATCTCCAACCCCCATAGCAGTTGGTCTCATCTCCACGCCCCCATAGTAGTTGGTCCTCATCTCCAACCCCCCCATAGCAGTTGGTCCTCACCCCCACGCCCCCCCATAGCAGTTGGTCCTCATCTCCACGCCCCCCCCATAGTAGCTGGTCCTCATCTCCAACCCCCATAGCAGTTGGTCCTCATCTCCACGCCCCCCATAGCAGTTGGTCTCATCTCCACGCCCCCCATAGTAGTTGGTCCTCATCTCCAACCCCATAGCAGCTGGTCCTCATCTCCACGCCCCCCATAGTAGTTGGTCCTCATCTCCAACCCCCCATAGCAGTTGGTCCTCATCTCCACGCCCCCCCATAGTTGGTCCTCATCTCCAACCCCCCATAGCAGTTGGTCCTCATCTCCCCCCAGCAGTTGGTCCTCATCTCCACGCCCCCCATAGTAGTTGGTCCTCATCTCCACGCCCCCCCATAGTAGTTGGTCCTCATCTCCAACCCCCATAGCAGTTGGTCCTCATCTCCACGCCCCCCATAGCAGTGTGGTCCTCATCTCCACGCCCCCCATAGTAGTTGGTCCTCATCTCCAACCCCCATAGTTGGTCCTCATCTCCACGCCCCCATAGTAGCTGGTCCTCATCTCCAACCCCCCATAGCAGTTGGTCCTCATCTCCACGCCCCCCATAGTAGTTGGTCCTCATCTCCAACCCCCCATAGCAGTTGGTCCTCATCTCCACGCCCCCATAGCTGGTCCTCATCTCCAACCCCCCATAGCAGTTGGTCCTCATCTCCACGCCCCCATAGTAGTTGGTCCTCATCTCCACGCCCCCCCATAGCAGTTGGTCCTCATCTCCACGCCCCCCCATAGTAGTTGGTCCTCATCTCCAACCCCCAGCAGTTGTCCTCATCTCCACGCCCCCATAGTAGTTGGTCCTCATCTCCAACCCCCCCATAGCAGTTGGGTCCTCATCTCCACGCCCCCCATAGTAGTGTGGTCCTCATCTCCACGCCCCCCCATAGTGCTGGTCCTCATCTCCACGCCCCCCATAGTAGTTGGTCCTCATCACGCCCCCATAGCAGTTGGTCCTCATCTCCACGCCCCCATAGTAGCTGGTCCTCATCTCCAACCCCCATAGCAGTTGGTCCTCATCTCCACGCCCCCCATAGTAGCTGGTCCTCATCTCCAACCCCCCATAGCAGTTGGTCCTCATCTCCACGCCCCCATAGTAGTTGGTCCTCATCTCCAACCCCCATACACCACCACCCCCAGCAGTGGTCCTCATCTCCACGCCCCCATAGTAGTTGGTCCTCATCTCACGCCCCCCCCAAGTAGCTGTCCTCATCTCCAACCCCCAATGGTCCTCACTCCCCCCCCCATAGCAGTTGGTCTCATCTCCCGCCCCCCATAGTAGTTGGTCCTCATCTCCACCCCCCCATAGCAGTTGGTCCTCATCTCCACGCCCCCCCATAGTAGTTGGTCCTCATCTCCAACCCCCCATAGCAGTTGGTCCTCATCTCCACGCCCCCCCCATAGTAGTTGGTCCTCATCTCCAACCCCCCCAGTTGGTCCTCATCTCCACGCCCCCCACCAGTGTGTCTCATCTCCAACCCCCAGCAGTTGGTCCTCATCTCCCCCCCCCTAGTAGTTGGTCCTCATCTCGCCCCCCAGCAGTTGGTCCTCATCTCCACGCCCCCATAGTAGTTGGTCCTCATCTCCACCCCCCATAGCAGTTGGTCCTCATCTCCACGCCCCCTAGTAGTTGGTCCTCATCTCCAACCCCCCATAGCAGTTGGTCCTCATCTCCACGCCCCCATAGTAGTTGGTCCTCATCTCGCCCCCATAGCAGTTGGTCCTCATCTCCCGCCCCCCCATAGTAGTTGGTCCTCATCTCCCGCCCCCCCCCATAGCAGTTGGTCCTCATCTCCCCCCCATAGTAGTTGGTCCTCATCTCCCCCCCCATGTAGTTGGTCCTCATCTCCGCCCCCCATAGCAGTTGGTCCTCATCTCCACGCCCCCCATAGTTGGTCCTCATCTCCGCCCCCCCATAGTAGTTGGTCCTCATCTCCAACCCCCCCATAGCAGTTGGTCCTCATCTCCCGCCCCTAGGTTGGTCCTCATCTCCACCCCCCCATAGTAGTTGGTCCTCATCTCCCGCCCCCCCCCTGTGTTGGTCCTCATCTCCGCCCCCCTGCAGTTGGTCCTCATCTCCGCCCCCCCCATAGTAGTTGGTCCTCATCTCCCACCCCCCCATAGTAGTTGGTCCTCATCTCCCCTTGCTGGTCCTCATCTCACCCCCCCCCCATAGCAGTTGGTCCTCATCTCCACGCCCCCCAGCAGTTGGTCCTCATCTCCACCCCCCCCATAGCGTCCTCATCACCCCCCCCCCCATAGCAGTTGGTCCTCATCTCCACGCCCCCCATAGCAGTTGGTCCTCATCTCACCCCCATAGCAGTTGGTCCTCATCTCCGCCCCCCCACTTGGTTGGTCTCATCTCCACGCCCCCCCATGCAGTTGGTCCTCATCTCCCGCCCCCCCATGTAGTTGGTCCTCATCTCCACGCCCCCCCATAGCAGTTGGTCCTCATCTCGCCCCCTCTTTCCCATATAAAATTCTAAATCTAAAAATCTAAAACAATTTCCTCTTGAATTAAAAAGGAAAAATTGGCTAGGTTTTCATTCGTTACTTTAATAACTTTAATTATTGAAGAGTCTGTATAAGCAACCATCGCAGTCAGTGTTGACAAATTTTCAAATGTGAATTATCGTACTGGAGCCTCAAATTATCGTTTCTTCATCAAATTATCGTACACTTCCCGACATTATTTCTACCTTAATTCAGTCACTTTTAGTGGAATTTTAATTTTTTATTGACGTCGTTACCATTTACGACATATTGAAATATCTGTGGGGGCAAAATTCACGAAATCCAAATAAGGATATACACACACCTGTTAAGGCCAGTCCTTATTTTTGCTCCTGGTTCACGCTCCTTGAAATTACTCACGCCCCCTGTGCCCCCCCGATTAAAAACCGCTATGCTAGAGAGCCGTTGAAGGGTTCTGTCTTATAACTCTCATTGTAGCGATAATATACATGATGATAAGGTTGGAAAGCATATTTAAGTGAATTTTGCCAGTAATATATAAGAGTAACATGTCAATCATTGTAGATCTGAACTAATAATAACGAATAAGTCCTAATCATCTATATTAACTATCACATTGTATATATTATCTTAATTATATTCCTCAGTCATTCATTATCGCTTTCACTTTTGATCTTTTCATTATGATGACATCACACACACACACACACACACCCATCTGATGTCATCCACCAGTCATATTAAACCAATCATTGACATCCTTCAATAAACCGAAACCATTCAAGACCACATCCTCTTTACAGTATACAACAGTAATTTAGTGAAGTAGTGATAAAACGCCTCGTAAATATCAAAACAACTCGGTCGTATTATTCAGTCGTATAGTGACACCTTGGAGGACCGACGTTAAGGGTGCTGCCATCTGTTGACCGAGCTATGAACCTCAGTCTTGGTCACCTGTGTTATGTACGTTAAGGGTGCTGCCATCTGTTGACCGAGCTATGAACCTCAGTCTTGGTCACCTGTGTTATGTGTACAGTTTAATTAGTGGTGGGGTGTTTTTTTCTTCTCATATACACACCTGTTTTACTGTAACATCTGTACCTGTATTGAGAAGATGTAATTAAAATACTCTAGGTAAAGTGTACACCTCCCGCATCATCGTCAGATATATGAACAGGTGAATTGAAGTTAGTACTTATTGGAAATTATTGTAGGAGAAGTGGGCTTCATGAGGGGCGTGGGGGGACCATGGGGGCTGTGAGGGGCGTTGGGGGACTTTGCTGGGGGGCTGTGAGGGCGTGGGGGGACTTAAGGGGGCTGTGAGGGCGTGGGGGGACTTCATGGGGAAGGAGGGCGGGGGGGGACTCATGGGGGCTGTGAGGGCGGGGGGGGGACTTCACAAAGGTGGAGGCGGGGGACAGGACGGGGGGGCACCCCATGAGACTGTGTGAGAGGGTAGGGGGGAAGACTTCATGAGGCTGTGGCAGACGTGTGTGGGGGGACTATGGGGAAGGGGAGGGACAGAATGAGGCCAAGGACGTGTGTGGGGAGGGAAACTATGGGGGACTTTGGGGGAGTGTGCAGGAGAGGTGAGCAACCATGAGGACTGTGAGCAGGAGAGGTGGGGTGAGGGGGGAACTGTTTCAAGGTTGATGGCGGTGGACCCCTAGGGGAGGCCCTCAGCTCTCACCTCTACCATGACATATTTAGCGACCCAAAATTCACACTGAAAGATTGTTACTAAACGAACTGACGGTAGTGGAGACAGGTGAAAGGGGTGGGAGGAGGTGAAGGTGGATGAGAAGGTAGTAAGTGGAGAAAGAAGGAACTGGGAAAGAGTAGAAGAGAATACCAGGGGATAGGGAGGGGGTAGAGAGGGCTAGTGGATGTGGGAGAGGATGAGGAAAAAGGAAAGGAAAGGAAAGTGAGTCGTGGAATGGAAAAGAGAGCGAGATGAAGTGAAGGAAAGAGAGGAGATAACAAGTGTGAAGACAAGAGTTTAAGTGGGATGAGAAAGGAAGAATGAAGGATAAAAAGGGAGGGGGGGTGGAGGATGATGAGGAAAAGGAATAGGAGGGAGTTGAAGGAGAAGAGAGAGAGAGAGAGAGAGAGAGAGAGAGAGAGAGTACCTGGAGAACACTCGCATCGTCTTGGTTGGTCTATTAAGGACTTGTCGAGGCGGACAGACAGACAGACAGACAGACAGACGGCAGCGGAGGTGGCGGGCGTGGCGGGAAACTCTAGAGAGGGTGCGGCTGTTGCCCTAATTGGTGTGTTGACATCCTGGTGAGGGGAAGAGTGAGGGGAGGGGCGCTGGTTGGGTGGTGATGGGAGGAGGAGTGAGAGGGGAGAAGTGAGAAGGAGTGAGAGGGGAGAGGTGAGGAGGAGTGAGAGGGGAGAAGTGAGGACAGTAAAGGGAGAAGGTGGAAAAGTGAAAGCGGAGGAAAGGGGAAGAGTGAGAGAAAAGAAAAGGGGAAGGAATGAGGGGAAAATGGAGAAGGAAAGAGAGGGGTCGTTTCCTAGTTAGTGAGGGGAGGTGTGAAGGAGAGAGGAGGGATACTAAGGGTGAAAACAGGGAACAGATGTTACTTGGTTAGGTTAGGTTAGGTTGGGTTAGGTTAGGTTAGGTTAGGCTTGGTTAGGTTAGGTTAGGTTGAGTCTTTAAAGGTTCACACGATTATTATTCCAAACACCAAATCATCATCCCAAGTTAACAAGATACCGTAACTACCGTAACTGTCTATTATACGGCCACTTAGCGGTAGTTACGGTCACAAGTTGGCGGGAGAAGTGTCTGTACCGCATGTTTATCTGGTGTCAGGTGAGTGTGTCTGGTTAAGGTGTCAGGTGAGTGTGTCTGGTTAAGGTGTCAGGTGAGTGTGTCTGGTTAAGGTGTCAGGTGAGTGTGTCTGGTTAAGGTGTCAGGTGAGTGTGTCTGGTTAAGGTGTCAGGTGAGTGTGTCTGGTTAAGGTGTCAGGTGAGTGTGTCTGGTTAAGGTGTCAGGTGAGTGTGTCTGGTTAAGGTGTCAGGTGAGTGTGTCTGGTTAAGGTGTCAGGTGAGTGTGTCTGGTTAAGGTTAAGGTGTCAGGTGAGTGTGTCTGGTTAAGGTGTCAGGTGAGTGTGTCTGGTTAAGGTGTCAGGTGAGTGTGTCTGGTTAAGGTGTCAGGTGAGTGTGTCTGGTTAAGGTGTCAGGTGAGTGTGTCTGGTTAAGGTGTCAGGTGAGTGTGTCTGGTTAAGGTAGAAGACAGGTGCATGTTTGAGGTTTTGGAATGTTTATTTTTTGACTTGAGACACATTGGTGGGTGGCATGGTGGTGCGTTGAGTGGTGTGTAGAGGGTGGGTGGGGTCTGTGGCGTGGTGGTGGGTGGTGGTGTGTGGTGGGTGGGGTCTGTGGTGGTGAACCCCAGGCAGTATAGTGGGTGAGAAGTGTGGTGGGTGCCATGGTGTGGTGGGTGTAGGCGTGGTGACAACACAGGCGTGGGGAGGGGGAGGGGGGTCACCTGTGGCAGCACCTGGACCACACCTCAGGGATAATTGATGTTCTTGAGGACCTACACAACGCCGCCGCCATTTTCATCATTAAGATATTACCTGTACGCCCACACGCCCATACGCCCACACGTTTCCAACATCCTACATGCCCACACGCCCCCACATGCCCATACGCCCGCACGTTTCCAACATCCTACATGCCTCCACACGCCCATACGCCCGCACGCCCTCACACGCCTGCACACACCCGCTCCTCCTACCCCAACCCCTTCTGCCCTCACAATTTACGCCCCTCCCACGCCCTACTGACCATTCATACGTCCGTACAGCCTTCAGTCCGTCCATCTGTCTGTCTGTCTGTCCACCAGCCAGAGAGAGAGAGAGAGAGAGAGAGAGAGAGAGACTGGCAGTAGCTGTGATGATAGGTTAATTTTTGTACCAAGTTAAGTTAAAAGATTGTTTGGCTACATTTAATGTTGGGAGGGATGCTCTCTCTCTCTCTCTCTCTCTCTCTCTCTCTCTGGTTGAATACTGTAATGTACAATTTACTGTAGATCATATTAAAACTATTAAATTAAACACTTTTATATCCATTGCTAATTAAACATTACTAGGTTTAATTTTTTACATTAATTAAATTCTCCGGCTGACCAATGATGATCTCTTTACGCCAGCGCGGGCGATTACTTACTTGACACCCTTCATAACCAATAACACTCAGGCATCACCCATCATCCTGGCTCGTAGTGTATGATAAGGTGATTTTTTTTCCTTGTGTGTTATTGATGTGACAGGTGATAAGGTAATGCTAAGTAATTAATGACAGGTGATTAGGTAAAGTCAGGTCGGAAAGTAGCTCAAGGTAGGAAAGTAACACAGAGAAGGAAAGTAACACAGCACAGGTAGGTAAGTAGGTAGGCAGGGAGGAGAAGAGGGGGAGTGAGAGGAGAGGGAGGGAGAGGTAGGAGGAAGGGGTGGAGGAGGAGGGGGAACAGGTGTGCGGAGGAGTGGGAGGATGTGGAGAAAGGAGGAAGAGGTGTGCAGGAGGTGGGGAGTAGGGTGAAGGAGGGGTGAGGGTGGAGGAGGAACAGGTGTGCGGAGGAGTGGGGAGTGGGGTGAAGGAGGTGAGGGGTGGAGAAAGGAGGAACAGGTGTGCGGAGGAGTGGGGAGTGGGTGAAGGAGGGTGAGGTGGTGCGGAGAGGAGGGGGTGAAGGAAAGGAGGGGTTGCCAAATAGTAAATAACCAGGTGGATATTATCGTCAGCTTCGTAAAAATATAATTCCTTGGAGATAATCTATTGGGGTTAATTATAGGTCGGAGTATTAAAACCTTAATAATAGTATATTATAAGAGGATAAGACCCGCCAAGCTAGCAAAGATGTGTTATGGGCCTAATTCTGGTGGTTCACGTTCTAAATGGGCCCCAGTTTTAATTGGTCCAAGTTCTAATGGGTCCATGTTTTAATTGGTTCACGTTCTAATGGGTCCATGTTTTAATTGGTTCACGTTCTAATGGGTCCATGTTTTAATTGGTCCAAGTTCTAATGGGTCCATGTTTTAATTGGTCCAAGTTCTAATGGGTCCATGTTTTAATTGGTCAAAGTTCTAATGGGTCCATGTTTTAATTGGTCTAAGTTCTAATGGGTCCATGTTTTAACTGGTCCAAGTTATAATGGGTTCATGTTTTAATTGGTTCAAGCTCTAATGTGTCTCGGTTCTAATTGGTCCAAGTTCTAATGGGTCCAAGTTCTAATTGGTCCAAGTTCTAATTGGTCCCAGTTCTAATTGGCCCTAGTTCTAATACACTCCAGCCTAACACCTCTAATAGGCTCCCACATAATGCGGCTTTTGCCTATTAACACAAGGGTTCCATTAGGACTTGGGAGCCATACGGTACAGAATGACGTAATACACTACAGTAGCTATTAGTGAATTTAATTACAGTTTTATACAATACAACTCAATACAGAATAAAGTTAGTACTTTACGAAATACAACACTACACATTACATAATTAGATAACAAACAACATAAAATCACTCGGGACTGTAAAACAAAATATGTGTATTACAGTAAGATACAGGAGGGTGGAATACAGTATTGTTGATATGTAAATTTAAGAACAAGCTTTGATTTCGTGGTTGAATTTCCGTCACTTTATGGTAGAGTTAACCTTCAGTGTCGTTTATCATGTATAGTAGAAAGACCATTTAAAACACTTGTGGTGGACAGGTAATTTTATCCTCTAAAAATTTCCCGGCCATTAGTCGTGGGTGTTTGTCGTGGTGATGTTTTAGACTATAGGTGCCATAACACATTAATTAATCCTCTATCTAATATTAAAGACTAATTAGGTGTTTTGTGGTGCACTTGATAACTAGAGTAATAATTGTACTGTGTGAATGTAATTAATATTATGTGCTGTATGATGTGGTATAAGTGTCCTTTGTGATATTGTATAGCAAGTATGTTTATCAGGTTACATGTATAGTATATATATAAAAACCCGCGACACTTATTATAAAACTCTTCAATCAGGTGTTGTGTGGGAGATGAAAGTCACATTAGACTCTCTCTCCCGTCACAATTATATTACCGTACCTCAAAGTCTCAACTCCTGGACGTGTTGTGTGGTTGACTGTCGGTCGCTTTAGAATCCTTGTCCACTTTATGTTAATCAAAAACTTTATTGACATAGTGTGATAAGTGTGGGTCATATTAGAGTTTATTAGCTATCAATATTATCAAAAGGTTTGCTGATATTATAAAAGGAGAATGAAATATTTTACAATCAAATGTCATAGTATTAAAAACCTTGTGTATTTATCATGTAATTTTACAATATGTCGGGAGGTTCTGTATCGAATGTAAGTCATATTACGAGGATATATAATTCACGTTGTATTATCCAAAAACCTTAAATTATTTGTCCCAGGTAGTGTGATTACGCGACTGGACAGTGTCAATATGTCGGAGGGAAACTTTGTTTACAATTGGCGTGTGTCAGAGAGCACATCGGGTAATATTGCCGAGCGGGTGTTTGGTGTGATGGCACGAGTGGTCGATAGAAATTAGTTCAAGTGGCGGTGGTGTGGTAGTGTGGTGGTGGTGGTGGTGGTGTTACTTGGCCCCAGAGTCTCACACGGTCGTAACTTAAATTATTTTTCCTTCCAGCTGGAGATAATAATGAAGGCATCTGTTGTTCTTAAGTGAATATAACGTTGAAATTACTTACAGACTCTTAACGTTAATAGATACATTTTCTTACGTGTTTTTTTAGGGTAACTAAAAAGGTGTGGATTATTAGAAATGTGAACCTAATCTACGCAGCTCATAACCTAACCTAACCTGACCTACGCAGCTCATAACCTAACCTAACTTACGCAACTCATAACATAACCTAACCTACGCAACTCATAACCTAACCTAACCTAACCTACACACTTCACAGCCTCCAGAACCCTCCCTTACCTAGCGCCGCTGTGACGCCTCGTGTTCGATACTGATTTGATCAAAAACGTTATCGTTTGAGCTTACGACACAACAGTAATGGCTACCACCACTCTTTACTGGTATGTTGTGAGTTTGGGACGTAACAGAGATGAATGTTGTTTTGGTTCTGTTATAACAACTCTACGGAGATGAACATAACTTCGCTGTTTGGTCTTAAAACATAATAACAGTTCTTCGTGGTGTTATAATTCACTACGTTGTAACGGGTGTGTGTGTGTGTGTGTGTGTGTGCTAGACAGGTGTTAATCATAGTGTTGGTAACTTACGACAACAGAGCATTGTGTTGTGTCGTGATGTCATTGTACTGGAAGAGTTATGGTGAGGTAAATATAAGAAGTCTCTCTCTCTCTCTTAAACACAACAGGTATATAGTAATTACCACCTGTAGCACAACACCTAATCCTTATTACCTGTGTATGAGGTGCACAGTATGTGTTTAAGAGTGTGTTGGGTGTAGTATATACTGTAATGTATAGGGTGTGTGCTAGGTGTAGTACATGTTTGTAGACTGGGTATTGAGTGTAGTTCACATGATTATAGTGGGTTTGGGGGGGGGGGTGTAGTACAGTATATGTGTTCGGTGTATCACGTGTTGCGAGATTGTGTTCGGGTGTCATTTAGAGAGGATAGCTTCAGAAGCTGAGAGCGAGACCACGAGATCAAGACCTCAAGAGGAACGAGACCACAAGGCTAAAGGCACAAGACCATGATACCACGAGATCTAGACCGGAATATCGAGACCACAAGATAGAAACGACGAGACTAAGGGAACGAGACACAGACCACAAGACCGAAGCCGTAAGATCGAGACCGCGAGAAAGCGAGACCGCGAGGTATAGGAGTGTTTAAGCCGCTGAATGAAGGTTTAGGACAACGCCAATCACTGAGTCAATGTTTGTACAGGTAATTAACTCTTTTACCTGTAATTAAGACACGGAGCTGTGAAGAAGATGAATGGGTGGAAAGGTGTGTGTGTGTGTGTGTGTGTGTGTGTGTGTGTGTGTGGAAGGACAAATAGATAACACGTGGATTCACTCAAGGAACACTTCAACTATAAGGTCATCCTCCATCTCAGCAATATAAATCTTGAAGGAAAAGGTTACCAGAGTCGCCCTTTTTCCTCCTCCTCGACACACACACACACACACACACACACACATCGCTTATCATAATAATTTTACAGAAGTCGGCATTTCCCCCCTCCCCTCCCCCCACTAGTTCGTTTCGACAAGTGACCATTTTTATTTTTTACTGGATGGGAAATTGTGATATAGTCGTTGCAAGATACAGGTGAGGAGGAAGGGTGTTTTTTTTTTAATTAATGTTACCTGTTGGGAGGAAGGTTACAGTTAAGAGGACTTGTGTTTATTATATCTGTATAATAATAATGATAATATAAATACTAATGATTATATTATTAGCAATGATATTCAGGCCAGTGAGGTGTGGGAGGGGACAGGTGAGGAGGAAGTTTACCTGGTGATGCATGAAGCAGTCGTTCACGTGTCCCGGTAGAGAGCGACAACCTGTAATGGTCCACCTGGTGTTATTTTCACCGAGCAAGAAACGTCCAGGAGGAGATTTTTGTAGTCGGTGAACTTAACAAAGAGAGCAACACCTGAAGCAGACTTTTGTAGTTGGTTAAATCATCCCCGAGCGGTTGGTTGTACACTGGATCTAACTAGAATGTGATGGTTCGTTGTAGTTATTTTGAGCATGACGGCAAAGGCGGTGGTGGTGGTGGTGTTGACGGTGTACGAGGCAGCGTGTATGTGTGTGTGTACTTTCCAGTATTCAGGACATGGCGCCGCTGCTCCAGGTAACACAACACACAGGTGAGAGTTTCTCCTCTTACACTCTTCTCTCTGTCATGGTATTTGAGAGATGATGAGTGTCGCTACACCTCACCCAGGTAATATTACACGAGGCCGGTTCACCATTACCGCCGTGTTCAAGTGGATAATCAGTGTAGCGCTCAGGTGTGTACGCGGGCGACACACCTGCAATGACCCGACACCTGTGAAACAAGTTATCTCCTGTCTCACTTTTTTTTTTTTCCAACATCAGCATCATTATGGGAAGAAAAAGATAACGTGCACTACTACTATCGCGTGTGTGTGTGTGTGTGTGTGTAGAGCTCATTTGTTTGGTAATCGAATCAGGTTTTGTTGAGGAGTAGCGTCATGATGCGTCACTTACTGAATATGTTAGTGGGTTGACCTGTGTGTGTTGCAGTCCACCACAGTCATCGGTCGCCGGGGACTCAGTGTGGCTCAAGATGTAACGCCTCTGACTTCTCTTTACCTAAATTGTTTTTCTAATGTCTTTGGTTTACGTAAATAGTTGTAACTCCTATGGTAAAATACATTTGTTTAACACCTGTAATCGACCTCTGAGATAAATATTTTTAAGAACACTCAATTATTGGTTAGACTTTACTTAATATGACACAGTATATTACCTTTAGTAAATAAACACGAATTCCGATACACTTGAGTCCACATATCTTTATCTACAATGTACAAACACGTATAAATATCACTAACACACAATATAATCTTTGGTATTATCAGTAACGCTTACATGCTTCATTATAATTACGATAACAAAAAAATAATTATATTTATTTCAATCAAACATACGATTTGTATTAGCTGTTGATGAGTGTTTGACAGCGTCTAATTAGTTACACACTAAGCACATAATAATTACTGCTTGTTTTGTAGGACGTAAAGGTCAGTTTATATAATTAACGACATTATTATTTTTTTTTTATTATTATTGTTGTTACATATTATTACATATATATATTATTATTATTATTATTATTATTATTATTATTATTATTTATAATATTATTATTATTATTCTATACTATCATTCTACAAACATTACTGTTACTACTGTTACTACACACAAACACTCATACACACACACTTACAAACACACATCTACACACACTCCATACACACACACACACACACACACACACCACACACACACACACACACACACACACACACATTATTACATTTCACACAAACATTACTAATTTTTTTAACGCCAAGCATTGGGAGGGCAACCTTCTACTGGCCAACCGTATCTTAGAGCATTGGTATCTGTAAATTCTTGTTGATTGAGACTGAAACCATTTGCCTCTATCGGCAACGTAGCAACCAGTCTGAGGCGCCCACCTCCCTGCTCTATAGCTACTTTTTTTCTTTTTCAAACTTTCTTGGTACCTGTAGCTTATCATTATTTTGGCAGAGCTAATGTTCTGTCGTAATGAACTCCATGAATCTTGTTTACTCACTGGTATCTGCACCTCTTGTTGGTGTTTCCCACATATGGTGGGTCCTTGAGGCTGCCGAGCTAAGTGAATTTTGATGTTCAGGTGGCAGCACTCCCTGGGATTGGAGCAGCTCCATCCCTCCCAGTCTTGATAGCGCAAGAAGTGCTCTTCTGCTTGGGTTAAGTTTGTAGCCACTAATTTGGGAATGAAATTGACACTGATAGC
>NW_024750852.1:1172164-1179994 GCF_018991925.1 Homarus americanus
ATAAGGTGATTTTTTTTCCTTGTGTGTTATTGATGTGACAGGTGATAAGGTAATGCTAAGTAATTAATGACAGGTGATTAGGTAAAGTCAGGTCGGAAAGTAGCTCAAGGTAGGAAAGTAACACAGGGAAGGAAAGTAACACAGCACAGGTAGGTAAGTAGGTAGGCAGGGAGGAGAAGAGGGGGAGTGAGAGGAGAGGGAGGGAGAGGTAGGAGGAAGGGGTGGAGGAGGAGGGGGAACAGGTGTGCGGAGGAGTGGGAGGGGGAAAGGGGTGGAGAAGGAGGGGGAAGAGGTGTGCGGAGGAGTGGGGAGTAGGGTGAAGGAGGGTGAGGGGTGGAGAAGGAGGGGGAAGAAAAAGGGAGGAGGGGGAGTAGGGGTGAAGGAGGCAGAGGGGTGAGAAGGAGGGGGAAGAGGTGCAAGGGAGGAGTGGGGAGTAGGGTGAAGGACGGTGAGGTGGAAGGAGGGGCGGGGTAAGGGAAGAGGAGGGGGCTACAAATAGTAAATAACTAGGTGGATATTATCGTCAGCTTGTAAAAAAATACTCCGAGATAATTCGACCTGAGTGCTAATTATAGGTCGAGGTATTAAAACTAATATTAGTATATTATAAGAGGACAGGGACCCGCCAAGCTAGCAAGATGTGCAGGGTCCCCAATTTACCTGCTGGTTCATTGCCTAATGGCCCTGCTTTTAATTGGTCCAAGTTCTAATGGGTCCATGTTTTAATTGGTCAAAGTTCTAATGGGTCCATGTTTTAATTGGTCTAAGTTCTAATGGGTCCATGTTTTAACTGGTCCAAGTTATAATGGGTTCATGTTTTAATTGGTTCAAGCTCTAATGTGTCTCGGTTCTAATTGGTCCAAGTTCTAATGGGTCCAAGTTCTAATTAGTCCAAGTTCTAATTGGTCCCAGTTCTAATTGGCCCTAGTTCTAATACACTCCAGCCTAACACCTCTAATAGGCTCCCACATAATGCGGCTTTTGCCTATTAACACAAGGGTTCCATTAGGACTTGGGAGCCATACGGTACAGAATGACGTAATACACTACAGTATCTATTAGTGAATTTAATTACAGTTTTATACAATACAACTCAATACAGAATAAAGTTAGTACTTTACGAAATACAACACTACACATTACATAATTAGATAACAAACAACATAAAATCACTCGGGACTGCAAAACAAAATATGTGTATTACAATAAGATACAGGAGGGTGGAATACAGTATTGTTGATATGTAAATTTAAGAACAAACTTTGATTTCGTGGTTGAATTTCCGTCACTTTATGGTAGAGTTAACCTTCAGTGTCGTTTATCATGTATAGTAGAAAGACCATTTAAAACACTTGTGGTGGACAGGTAATTTTATCCTCTAAAAAATTTCCCGGCCATTAGTCGTGGGTGTTTGTCGTGGTGATGTTTTAGACTATAGGTGCCATAATACATTAATTAATCCTCTATCTAATATTAAAGACTAATTAGGTGTTTTGTGGTGCACTTGATAACTAGAGTAATAATTGTACTGTGTGAATGTAATTAATATTATGTGCTGTATGATGTGGTATAAGTGTCCTTTGTGATATTGTATAGCAAGTATGTTTATCAGGTTACATGTATAGTATATATATAAAAACCCGCGACACTTATTATAAAACTCTTCAATCAGGTGTTGTGTGGGAGATGAAAGTCACATTAGACTCTCTCTCCCGTCACAATTATATTACCGTACCTCAAAGTCTCAACTCCTGGACGTGTTGTGTGGTTGACTGTCGGTCGCTTTAGAATCCTTGTCCACTTTATGTTAATCAAAAACTTTATTGACATAGTGTGATAAGTGTGGGTCATATTAGAGTTTATTAGCTATCAATATTATCAAAAGGTTTGCTGATATTATAAAAGGAGAATGAAATATTTTACAATCAAATGTCATAGTATTAAAAACCTTGTGTATTTATCATGTAATTTTACAATATGTCGGGAGGTTCTGTATCGAATGTAAGTCATATTACGAGGATATATAATTCACGTTGTATTATCCAAAAACCTTAAATTATTTGTCCCAGGTAGTGTGATTACGCGACTGGACAGTGTCAATATGTCGGAGGGAAACTTTGTTTACAATTGGCGTGTGTCAGAGAGCACATCGGGTAATATTGCCGAGCGGGTGTTTGGTGTGATGGCACGAGTGGTCGATAGAAATTAGTTCAAGTGGCGGTGGTGTGGTAGTGTGGTGGTGGTGGTGGTGGTGTTACTTGGCCCCAGAGTCTCACACGGTCGTAACTTAAATTATTTTTCCTTCCAGCTGGAGATAATAATGAAGGCATCTGTTGTTCTTAAGTGAATATAACGTTGAAATTACTTACAGACTCTTAACGTTAATAGATACATTTTCTTACGTGTTTTTTTAGGGTAACTAAAAAGGTGTGGATTATTAGAAATGTGAACCTAATCTACGCAGCTCATAACCTAACCTAACCTGACCTACGCAGCTCATAACCTAACCTAACTTACGCAACTCATAACATAACCTAACCTACGCAACTCATAACCTAACCTAACCTAACCTACACACTTCACAGCCTCCAGAACCCTCCCTTACCTAGCGCCGCTGTGACGCCTCGTGTTCGATACTGATTTGATCAAAAACGTTATCGTTTGAGCTTACGACACAACAGTAATGGCTACCACCACTCTTTACTGGTATGTTGTGAGTTTGGGACGTAACAGAGATGAATGTTGTTTTGGTTCTGTTATAACAACTCTACGGAGATGAACATAACTTCGCTGTTTGGTCTTAAAACATAATAACAGTTCTTCGTGGTGTTATAATTCACTACGTTGTAACGGGTGTGTATGTGTGTGTGTGTGTGTGTGTGTGTGTGTGCTAGACAGGTGTTAATCATAGTGTTGGTAACTTACGACAACAGAGCATTGTGTTGTGTCGTGATGTCATTGTACTGGAAGAGTTATGGTGAGGTAAATATAAGAAGTCTCTCTCTCTCTCTTAAACACAACAGGTATATAGTAATTACCACCTGTAGCACAACACCTAATCCTTATTACCTGTGTATGAGGTGCACAGTATGTGTTTAAGAGTGTGTTGGGTGTAGTATATACTGTAATGTATAGGGTGTGTGCTAGGTGTAGTACATGTTTGTAGACTGGGTATTGAGTGTAGTTCACATGATTATAGTGGGTTTGGGGGGGGGGGTGTAGTACAGTATATGTGTTCGGTGTATCACGTGTTGCGAGATTGTGTTCGGGTGTCATTTAGAGAGGATAGCTTCAGAAGCTGAGAGCGAGACCACGAGATCAAGACCTCAAGAGGAACGAGACCACAAGGCTAAAGGCACAAGACCATGATACCACGAGATCTAGACCGGAATATCGAGACCACAAGATAGAAACGACGAGACTAAGGGAACGAGACACAGACCACAAGACCGAAGCCGTAAGATCGAGACCGCGAGAAAGCGAGACCGCGAGGTATAGGAGTGTTTAAGCCGCTGAATGAAGGTTTAGGACAACGCCAATCACTGAGTCAATGTTTGTACAGGTAATTAACTCTTTTACCTGTAATTAAGACACGGAGCTGTGAAGAAGATGAATGGGTGGAAAGGTGTGTGTGTGTGTGTGTGTGTGTGTGTGTGTGTGTGTGGAAGGACAAATAGATAACACGTGGATTCACTCAAGGAACACTTCAACTATAAGGTCATCCTCCATCTCAGCAATATAAATCTTGAAGGAAAAGGTTACCAGAGTCGCCCTTTTTCCTCCTCCTCGACACACACACACACACACACACACACACATCGCTTATCATAATAATTTTACAGAAGTCGGCATTTCTCCTCCACTAGTTCGTTTCGACAAGTGACCATTTTTATTTTTTACTGGATGGGAAATTGTGATATAGTCGTTGCAAGATACAGGTGAGGAGGAAGGGTGTTTTTTTTTTAATTAATGTTACCTGTTGGGAGGAAGGTTACAGTTAAGAGGACTTGTGTTTATTATATCTGTATAATAATAATGATAATATAAATACTAATGATTATATTATTAGCAATGATATTCAGGCCAGTGAGGTGTGGGAGGGGACAGGTGAGGAGGAAGTTTACCTGGTGATGCATGAAGCAGTCGTTCACGTGTCCCGGTAGAGAGCGACAACCTGTAATGGTCCACCTGGTGTTATTTTCACCGAGCAAGAAACGTCCAGGAGGAGATTTTTGTAGTCGGTGAACTTAACAAAGAGAGCAACACCTGAAGCAGACTTTTGTAGTTGGTTAAATCATCCCCGAGCGGTTGGTTGTACACTGGATCTAACTAGAATGTGATGGTTCGTTGTAGTTATTTTGAGCATGACGGCAAAGGCGGTGGTGGTGGTGGTGTTGACGGTGTACGAGGCAGCGTGTATGTGTGTGTGTACTTTCCAGTATTCAGGACATGGCGCCGCTGCTCCAGGTAACACAACGCACAGGTGAGAGTTTCTCCTCTTACACTCTTCTCTCTGTCATGGTATTTGAGAGATGATGAGTGTCGCTACACCTCACCCAGGTAATATTACACGAGGCCGGTTCACCATTACCGCCGTGTTCAAGTGGATAATCAGTGTAGCGCTCAGGTGTGTACGCGGGCGACACACCTGCAATGACGCGACACCTGTGAAACAAGTTATCTCCTGTCTCACTTTTTTTTTCAACATCAGCATCATTATGGGAAGAAAAAAAAGATAATGTGCACTGTTACTATCGCGTGTGTGTGTGTGTGTGTGTGTGTGTGTAGAGCTCATTTGTTTGGTAATCGAATCAGGTTTTGTTGAGGAGTGGCGTCATGATGCGTCGCTTACTGAATATGTTAGTGGGTTGACTCCGTGTGTGTGTTTGTGTCCACCACAGTCATCGGTCGCCGGGGGACTAGTGTGGCTCTAAGATGTAACGCCTCTGACTTTCCTTTACCTAAAACGTTTTTCTAATGTTCCTTTGGTTTACGTAAATAGTTGTAACTCCTATGGTAAAATACATTTGTTTAACACCTGTAATCGACCTCTTGAGATAAGGTATTTTTACGAACACTAATTATTGGTTAGACTTTACTTAATATGACATACAGTATATTACCTTTTGTAGGCAACACGAATTCCGATACACTTGAGTCCACACATATCTTTATCTACAATGTACAAAACACGTATTAAATATCACTAACACACAATATAATCTTTGGTAATATTATCAGTAACGCTTACATGCTTCATTTATAATTACGATAACAAAAAATAATTATATTTATTTCAATCACGATTACATGACTTGTATTAGCTGTTGATGAGTGTTTGACAGCGTCTAATTAGTTGTACACACTGTTACATAATAATTACTGCTTGTTTTTGTAGGACGTAAAGGTCAGTTTATATAATTAACGACATTATTATTGTTTTGTTTTATTATTATTATTGTTATTATTATTATTATTATTATTATTATTATTATTATTATTATTATTATTATTATTTATATTATTATTATTATTATTTATACTATTATTGTTATTTATTATTATTATTGTTATTATTGTTATTATTATTATTTATATTATTATTATTTATATTATTATTATTATTTATATTATTATTGTTATTATTATTATTATTATTATTATTATTAATATTATTATTATTATTACTATTATTATTATTATTATTATTATTATTATTATTATTATTATTACTACTACTTTTTTTTTTAACGTGGCCTCCAGCCTCCCCCCAATAGCCACACCTTCGCCGCCATTTTATTACCTTAATATTAAATATCCTAATACATAAGTAGCTATCCTATCTGTGTTGAATTAGTTAAGCCGCGCAGATCTATGCGGCATTCAGTGACTGTTGCCTCATAGTCAATATCTGCAGCTGTTGTCGGCATTGGGGCAGAAGCTCTCGTTCCCCTGACGCAGAGCAAAGCTGACCGAAGGAGAGAGAAAGACAGTCGACATCTCATCCAGGCTGTAACATCGCTTCTGGGCTGCTGCTTCTGTTCGGAGATCACCTCCGCGACTCTGGCGAGTCTGGCGTAGAAACATCTTGCACTTGGTCCCATCCCACCAGAGGTTGTGAACACTAGAGGAGTGAAGCTGCTTTATCTTGTCGTTCTCGTTCCTCCTGTGTGCAGCATCGAGAGCTAGGTTACAGTGACATGCTTCCATGGGATAAAAAATCCTGATGTCGAACAAAGCTCGCTGTCCCCGCGTCCAGAATCCTCGAGCACTGACGTCAACACGGGCTTCGTTAGATGTGTTTGAAGTCCTATGTTGGAAGATCTCACCGTCCAAAGGAAGGAGGGTCGGTTCTACCATGACATCCCGGCAGATTTCCTTCAACATATTTGCTGTGAGGTCCCTTACTTCGTCATGCCTCATGCATATGAAGCCCCCTTTCTTGCACACCATGGCGTGATCGACGTCATAGGAAGAGCCACACACGCATTGGGAGGGCAAACCTTCTACTGGCCAACCGTACCTTAGAGCATTGGCACCTGTAAATTCTTGTTTATTGAGACTGAAACCATTTGCCCTTATCGGTAACGTAGTTAACCAGTTCGAGGCGCCCACCTCCTGCGCTACAGCTACTTTTTCTTTCAAACTTTCTGGTACCTGCAGCTTATCATTTTGGCAGTGCTGTCGTTCTGTCGTAATGAACCTACAAATCTTGTTTACTTCACTGGTATCCACCTCCCCTGTTGCGTTCTGGGCTATTATGGGGTCCTTGAGGGCTGCCGTGAGCTTAAGTGAATTTTGATGTTCAGTGGCAGCAATCTCCTCTGGATTGGTTAGTCCCATCCCTCCCAGTCTTGATGGAAGTGCAAGAAGTGCTCTTTCTGCTGGGGTTAAGTCAGGGTGTTTCACTAATTTGGGAATGAAATTGACACTGATAGCTTCTTCCAGAGGGTGGAGGAGGAGTCCGATATCAGGGATAGTACGCATCAGGTAGTTCCAACGATGCTTGACTACTACTACTACTACTACTACTTTTTTTTTTTTCTTTTTCTTTTTTTGCAAACGTGGCCTCCAGCCTCCCCCAATAGCCACACCTTCGCCACCATTTATTTACCTTAATATTAAATATCCTAATACATAAGAAGCTATCCTATCTGTGTTAAATTAGTTGAGCCGCAGATCTATGCGGCATTCAGTGACTGTAGCCTCATAGTCAATATCTGCAGCAGTTGTCGGAGTAGGGGCAGAAGCTCTCGTTCTCCTGAGGCAGAGCAAAGCCGACCGAAGGAGAGAGAAGGACAGTCGACATCTCATCCAGGCTGTAACATAACTTCTGGGCTGCTGCTTCTGTTCGGAGATCAGCTCCGCGAGTCTGGCGTAGAAACATCTTGCACTTGGGCCCATCCCACCAGAGGTTGTGAACACTAGCGGAGTGAAGCTGCCTTGATCGACATTTTGAATTCTCTCCCCATATGCCCTTCTCTTGTCGTTCTCGTTCCTCCTATGTGCAGCATCGAGAGCTAGGTTACGGTGACAAACGGCCAAGGGATCAAAAATCCTGATGTCGAAGAAGGCTCGCTGTCCCCGCGTCCAGAATCCTCGAGCACTGACGTCCACACGGGCTTCGTTAGATGTGTTTGAAGTCCTGTGTTGGAGGATCTCGCCATCCAGTGGAAGGAGGGTCGGTTCTACCATGACGTCCTGGCAGGTTTCCTTCAACATATTTGCTGTGAGATCCCTTACCTCGTCATGCCTCATGCATATGAAGCCCCCCTTCTTGCAAACCATGGCGTGATCGCCATCATAGGAATAGCCACACACGCATTGGGG
>NW_024750852.1:1180094-1185094 GCF_018991925.1 Homarus americanus
ATCCGTACTTCGTTCAGTTACGTATTGCTCTCTTGAGTGTCTCCTCCTTGAGTGTCTACCTCCTTGAGTGTCTCCCTACTTGAGTGTCTCCCTCCTTGAGTGTCTCCTGCTGAGTGTCTCCCTCCTTGAGTGTCTCCCTACTTGGTGTCTCCCTGCTTGGGTGTCTCTCCTTGGTGTCTACCTATGAGTGTCTCCCTCCTTGAGTGTCTCCCTCCTTAGTGTCTCCCCTACTTGAGTGTCTCCCTCCTTGAGTGTCTCCCTACTTGAGTGTCTCCCTGCAGGTGTCTCCTACTTGAGTGTCTCCCTGCTTGAGTGTCTCCCTGCTTGAGTGTCTCCCTCCTTGAGTGTGTCTCCCTCCTTGAGTGTCTACCTACTTGGTGTCTCCTCCTTGGTGTCTCCTACTTGAGTGTCTCCCTCCTTGAGTGTCTCACTTGAGTGTCTCCCTCCTTGAGTGTCTCCCTCCTTGAGTGTCTCCCCTACTTGGGTGTCTCCCCTCCTTGAGTGTCTCCTCCTTGAGTGTCTCCCCCTACTTGAGTGTCTCCCTCCTGAGTGTCTCCCTCTTGGTGTCTCCCTCCTTGAGTGTCTCCCTCCTTGAGTGTCTCCCTACTTGAGTGTCTCCCTCCTTGAGTGTCTCCCTACTTGAGTGTCTCCCTTGCAGGTGTCTCCCTACTTGAGTGTCTCCCTACTTGAGTGTCTCCCCTCATGAGTGTCTCCCTCCTTGAGTGTCTCCTGCTTGAGTGTCTCCCTCCTTGAGTGTCTCCCTACTTGAGTGTCTCCTGCTTGGTGTCTCCCTCCTTCAGTGTCTCCCTACTTGAGTGTCTCCCTACTTGAGTGTCTCCTCTTGAGTGTTTGACTGTTTGAGGTCTCCCCCTTGGTGTCTCCCTGTGAGTGTCTCCCTCCTTGAGTGTCTCCCTGCTTGAGTGTCTCCTCCTTGAGTGTCTCCCTGCTTGAGTGTCTCCCTCCTTGAGTGTCTCCTCCTTGAGTGTCTCCCTGCTTGAGTGTCTCCCTGCTTGAGTGTCTCCCTGCCCAGGTGTCTCCCTCCTTGAGTGTCTCTACTTGGTGTCTCCTCCTTGAGTGTCTCCTGCTTGAGTGTCTCCCTGCTTGAGTGTCTCCCTACTTGAGTGTTTCCCTACTTGAGTGTCTCCCTCCTTGAGTGTCTCCCTCCTTGAGTGTCCCTGCTTGAGTGTCTCCCTAGCAGGTGTCTCCCTACTTGAGTGTCTCCCTACTTGAGTGTCTCCTCCTTAGTGTCTCCTGCTTGAGTGTCTCCCTCCTTGAGTGTCTCCTGTGAGTGTCTCCCTCCTTGAGTGTCTCCCTCCTTGAGTGTCTCCCTCCTTGAGTGTCTCCCTGCTTGAGTGTTTCCCTCCTTGAGTGTCTCCCTGCTTGAGTGTCTCCCTCCTTGAGTGTCTCCCTTGAGTGTCTCCCTACTTGGTGTCTCCCTACTTGAGTGTCTCCTGCTTGAGTGTTTGACTGTTTGAGTGTCTCCCTCCTTGAGTGTCTCCTGCTTGAGTGTCCCTGCTTGAGTGTCTCCCTACTTGAGTGTCTCCCCTACTTGAGTGTCTCCCTACTTGAGTGTCTCCTGCTTGAGTGTTTGACTGTTTGAGTGTCTCCTCCTTGAGTGTCTCCCTGCTTGAGTGTCTCCCTGCTTGAGTGTCTACCTACTTGAGTGCCTCCTACTTGAGTGTCTCCCTACTTGAGTGTCTCCCTGCTTGAGTGTTTGCTGCTTGAGTGTCTCCCTCCTTGAGTGTCTCCTGTGAGTGTCTCCCCTAGTGTCTCCCTGCTTGAGTGTCTCCCTACTTGAGTGTCTCCCTCTTGAGTGTCTCCTGCTTAGAGTGTCTCCCTCCTTGGAGTGTCTCCTGTAGGTGTCTCCCTCTTTGAGTGTCTCCTCCTTGTGTCTCCCTCCTTGAGTGTCTCCCTCGCAGGTGTCTCCTCCTTGAGTGTCTCCTGTGAGTGTCCCCTCTTGAGTGTCTCCCTACTTGGTGTCTCCTATGGTATCTCCCACTTAGTGTCTCCCTGCTTGAGTGTTTGACTGTTTGAGTGTCTCCCTCCTTGAGTGTCTCCTGCTTGAGTGTCTCTCCCTGTGAGTGTCTCCCTGCTGGTGTCTCCCTACTTGAGTATCTCCCTACTTGAGTGTCTCCCTGCTTGAGTGTTTGACTGTTGAGTGTCTCCTCCTTGAGTGTCTCCCTGCTTGGTGTCTCCTGCTTGAGTGTCTCCTGTAGTGCCTCCCTACTTGAGTGTCTCCCTACTTGAGTGTCTCCTGCTTGAGTGTTTACTGTTTGAGTGTCTCCCTCCTGAGTGTTTCTGCTTGGTGTCTCCTGTTGAGTGCCTCCTGCTTGAGTGTCGTGAGGTGAAAACATACATATAGAGAGCGAGGACAGCGATAGACAAAGAGGCACCGAGATAATGTGTAAGTGAGTTGGTTTACTGTAGACTCACCGAGGAGGTCAGCAAGGGAGGAGGAGGAACGTGGGAGGAGAGTGGGAGGAGGGAGGAGGAGGGAGCAGGGAAGGAGGGGTGAACGAGGGAGGTGAGGGAGGGAGGAAAGAAGCGAGGAAAGGTGGGAGAGAGCGTATGAAAGGGCGAGGTAACGGAGAGAAGGAACGAGCAAGCAAGCGATGGAAGGAGGGAGGGAAGGATGAAAGAAGGAAGGACGAAGTGAAGGAGGAAGGGGGAGTAGAGAAGGAGGGGAGGGAGAGAGGGACAGAGGGAGGGAGGGAGGTAGGGAAGAAGAAAAAGAGGGAGGGAAGGAGGGAGGGAGGGAGGGAGGGAAGGAGGGAGGGAGGTATAGGGTCGACCGTCTATGATTCACCCAGCCTGACCCAGACACTAAGCGACCCCCCCACCATCATTTTTCTCAACAGCTGGAGACGTGAGAATGTTCATTATTGTTTATTACTGACCGTACACACAGATGAAGGCCAATGGGGGCGTCTAACTGTCTTGTCTAAGTGTTAATTATAAGATAGTCAGATATTTGTTGGCGTTGAATCTCGGAAAAGCTGGACATATACTTAGAAAGACTTCCTAAACTAATTTACATATTTTAGTATTGATATAATTAGATGCGAGAGAGACCGAACCATCTTTGGTCCTCTGATGGAATGGCCGACCCCTCAAGGTCTCCTTTTGTTAGTTTATCAAGATGCAAGTTGCCCGGAAACAGATAATATCCGGTCATTATGGTCCTGTTAACCCGATCATATTACAATAACTGTGTACAGTACAAGTTAGTTCAATCTCTGCCTCTCCTGACCTGGACTGAGTGATGTTTTTGTACAGAACATGAGGATGCTATTTTTGGATCACCTGAAGATTAGCCCCCTAACGATAACCACCCTAACGCTAACTTAACCTTAACCTCGAACCAATGAACCTTCGAATCTTTGAATCAATGAACCTTTAAAGCAATGAATCCTCGACCAATCGCCAATGAAACACCGGAACACATGTAGTGGAGCCCTGAGTCGTCACCGTCACCGCCACAGTGACGGGGAGGGGTCGCTCTCTAATCAATTAATTCAATATTTGTCGGGTGATTTTAGAGTCTTTACCCGACAAACAATTAGGAGGGAAAACTCTACTGACCTTTCCATTACGTGTGTCGTACGTGTCCTCTCTCTCTCTCTCTCTCTCTCTCTCTCTCTCTCGACGTTGAAAACCGGGGTGTAGCGACGGACGAAAACGGACGGATAGAGACGAACGGACGGACAGAGAAGGACGGACGGAGAAGGACGGACGGAGAAGGATGGACAGAGAGGAGTGACTGACGGTTACGGACGGACGGAGGGACGGACTGATCATAGAGGAACTGACAGAGTAACGACGGACGGAGACGGATAGACGGAACGGACGGATGATAGAGGAGCGGACGGAAACATAATCTTTATTCATCCTTCAAATGGCAACTCAGAGCCGCACGGTCGACCTCCTATTGTCGCTGCTCTCCTCCCTCTGTCACACACCAAAATATCTCCCATATTTTTACGACCTTCCTCCTCTCTGCTGTGACTTTTGACTCTCAGCTGGTGCGAGGAGGAGGAGACAGAGGAGGAGGAGGAGGAGGTGCATGGAAGAGAGAGGGATTGTGGAGGAGGAAGAGAAGGAGGTGGTGGAAAAGAAAGTGAGATTGTGGAGGTGGTGGAGGAAGAGAAAAGAGGGTGGTGATGGAGGACGAGGGGGGGGGGAGATGATGATGGAGGAGGAGGAGTGGGTGGTGATGGAGGGACGAGGAGAAGGAGATGATGATGGAGGAGGAGGAGGTGGGTGGTGATGGAGGACGAGGAGAGATGATGATGGAGGAGGAGGTGGTGGTGATGGGGGACGAGGGGGGGGGGAGATGATGATGGAGGAGGAGGAGTGGGTGGTGGTAGCTCTCACGGCCAGGCTAGCAAGATCCCCCCCTCCCCCCTGCACCTCAAGGTAGACAAAGATATACGGAGAGACGAGAGATAATGGACGTATTGTTAGGGAAAGTGAGATAGGAAAATATGGACGGAAATGTAATGGACAGGATGATAAGAGATCAACATAGACAGAAATATAGACAGATGGATTATAATTGGACGGTCAAGGTCATCCACAGTGGTTACTACACACACACACACACGCACACACACACACACACACACGCACATCTATCTCCTTCCACTCCACGCATACACCCTCACACTGCACACCCTCACACTGCACACCCTCACACTGCACACACCCTCACACTGCACACCCTCACACTACACACCCTCACACTGCACACCCTCACACTATACACCCTCACACTGCACACCCCCACACTGCACACTCTCACACTACACACCCTCACACTACACACGCACACACACACTCTCCCCCACTCGCCCCACAGCCATCTCCCTCCCCCCACACCTCGCGTCCCCATCTAACCAGGGAAGATCACATTGTAAATAAAGTTTATCTGCCTCGATAACCAAGGAGCTGTGATTGTGGCTTTTAAGATGATGAGGTCCAACACCCCATTGCCAGCCTGG
>NW_024750852.1:1190094-1192344 GCF_018991925.1 Homarus americanus
GGCTTGTATAAATATCGTTCTTAAAAAATAAGTACAGCTGAACTTACATATTTCCGTTTTCTGTGAACAAAATTTCTTATATGAAAGAAAACTAGGAATTTATTTAAGGGTAACTAAAATTCTTCATGTACAGTCAAAAAAAAAACTTTTCTGCACCTTTATGGTGTTATACAATATGACACACTGGACCAAGAATTCTGAGCAACACTCATTTCCGCGGGTGATTCCTGTTTATTTCTCTGTATTAACTTTATATGGTATAAAAAATACATCATACTGATTATACAATGCATCGGAGGATGTGCGCAAGAGCCAGAAACCAAGCAAAGATAGAGTGTAGGAGGGCTGAAAAGGAGTTCCAAGGCTGGTTGCACGCGAGGTCAAGTCAAACCCAAAAGGCGTTTTACCGCTATGAAAAGTCGAAAATGAAAACGCGAGTAGGAGTATCAGACCTGAGGCTTGAAGATGGTAGTTACGCAGATTCTGACCAGGATAAAGCTGAGGCATTGAACAGCTTCTTTTCCTCAGTGTTCACAAAGAGGATACAACTAACCTTCCTGCGTTTGAGGACAGACGGTTCGACAGCACTGACCCACATTGTGTTCACAGAAGGGGTAATAGAAATAAACTGTCAGGCTAAAGGTCCATAAGAGTCCTGGACCTGACATGGTGCATCCTAGAGTGCTAAGGGCTTGCAACAGGCACCAGAGCCCCTGAAGATTCTGTTTTGTAAATGCCTGGATGAACAAATGGTCCCCAGTGAATGGAAATTCATGTGAGTCCTATCTTCAAGAAGGGCGATAGGCACTCCACGAACAACTATAGACCAGTGAGCCTGACCAGCATAATATGTAAAGAATACTTGAGAGTATTATCAGAGATGCAGCGATGGAACATCTACTACAAAACCTTGTAAAGATTGCCAACACGGTTTTATGCCGAGGCGCTCTTATGACTGGTGCTCCAGGTATTGGATATTTGGACCCATATTCTAGAACGGGGTGGTAATATCGACAATATTTACTGAATTTTGCCCAAGGCTTTCGACAGTGTACCCCACGAAAGGCTGAAAATCAAACTGGAAGGGTACGGAATTCGGGAAATGTCCTAGCGTGGATGAAGACTTTCTACATGACCGCAAGCAATGTGTGGTGATTAATGGCACGAAATCGTCATCTGTACCTGTAACAAGTGGGGTACCGCAGGGTAGTGTATTGGACCCGATGTTGTTTGTTTGTTTCATAAATGATATGCCTGACGTTGTACACTCCTCCATACAAATGTTTGCCGATGACGCAAGTTATTTCGGGAAATTAAGAACCAAGCGGACTGTGAAGAGCTGCAGAAGGACCTCTGTGGGCTCAGGAATGGTCGAAGGAATGGCTGCTGAGATTCAATGTCACGAAGTGTAAGAGGATGCACCTGGGGCGTACCAACGGTAAGGGAGGCGTACCATATGTCCCAACGGGATGAAGAAAATGTACTAGTTGAGACTGTGTGAGAGAAGGACCTAGGTGTGTATGTTGACAATGAGCTGAAGTTCTCGGGCCATTGTGAAAGATAAATCAGGCAAATAAATTATTGGGTCTTATAAGAAGGTCGTTCAGATATCTGGACGGTCCGTCCTCGTGACGATCTTCAGGAGTGAAGTGCTTCCCCATCTGGAGTACTGTCACCCCATCTGGTCCCCGAGATATGCTAGGGACTGTCAGTTGGTTGAAAATGTTCAAGGAGGCCCCAAACTGGTGCCTGCACTTCGGCATCTCAGCTACCCACAGAGATTGGACGCCTGAACTTGCCTGAAAACTACTGGAGCAGACAGGGGGGACCTAGTTGAGGTTAATCATCTCAGGGCTACTCAGTTGAGTGTCCTTACTTGGGAATGGCGGACGCTCCCCCTGAGGTCACAGCTCAAGATTGAAGAAGAAGCCGCAAGTCCGGAAAACCGTGAGCAAACTTTCGGAGTGAGGGTTGTAAACTCTTGGAACAATCTACCAGAGAGTGTTGTGACGGCACCGAGTGTGAGCTCTTTAAGAGAAGACTTGACCAACACTGGGCAGGTTCAGACATTTTCAGGAGCCGGTGCATGCCCAGTATTTGCCAACAGTGCGTGACAGAGACGTGACCGATCGCCTGGCGTATGAGCCGACCTTTGGTGAAGAATATAAAGGAAAGAGTCGTGACCGATCGCCCAAGCGGCTCAACAAGCCGATCAGTGGCGAAGAGGATAAAAGTAAAAATAAGTATGAG